>NW_009940327.1:319682-376897 GCF_000696875.1 Nestor notabilis | reverse complement strand
GAGCGGTTTTCCTCACGAGGTAGGTGCTTAACACTTAAGCCATGAATTTTGCTACAAGGTTCAGTCCATTCTGGAAATTGAGTAGAAATAATTTAGCTGTAATATGAGTTTTATCAGCTTAGAATCTTGACTTTGATATTAGCCAGGTTTTTTCAATAAAGCAAAGTTGATCATAGGTGATTCTGGGTTCGAGTTTCTGTGATTTTTAGGTTATCTTATTTGTGTTTCACAACCCTGAAAACTACAGGTAGAATATATAAAGCCAGAGAGAACCAGCACAAATATACATTAGTTTGACGTCTGCTGCTTCCAGAAGTATTTGGTTGTTCAAAAGCACTGCTAGTTGAATAGGAATTCTATTCCTCTTCAATGTATAGAGTGTAAAGAAAAATGATGCAGTGAGGCTCATTAGCATGCATGTTTTATTACTGACCGTTCTCACTGTCCCTGTATTGTCAATCTTTGCTGAAAACTGGGTCCCTATAGGCTTTAGTAAATCCTAGCGTACTAGGGGAAATAACAAAGGCATTAAAGGATTTCATGTGGGCGACAAAATCTCTTATTTCCATCAATATCTGAGTGACTTCCAAAAACCCCACGTTGTTGCATATAGGACAGGGTCATCTGGGTAAAAGAATGTAGCCCAATCTCAGTAAGTTGCTTTTCTGACTGAATAATGACTCAAATTTCATTATGGAAACAATTCCATGTATAAGGAAGCTGTGTATTCTGGCCTTCCTGTATAAATGAATGTACACATGGAAGACAGTTGACATTACTTAGCTACAAAGTTAGGGTACAAAGCAGATGATAGACAAAAGAAAGATGCATTAAGAGGCACATTGGCTTATGTCTTTGTGACATGTTTTCTTCAGGAGCAAGCACTTTGCCATCACCAACCCACCCTGCTGGTGACAGCATCAAACAGCTCGTGCTTCCCCCAGTGTGGCTGTTGGTGGACAAAAGCACAGCAATCCCTGAGGAGGTGCAGGATCAGTGTTCTCAGGTGGTCATCAGAAACCCTTAACAACAATGTAAAGCTGTACCATTAAATCCAGATGCCACTTGGGAGGAGAATTGTGCCCTTAACTTCAGTGGGGCTGGGATTTCATCTTTTGTGTCTTGCCCTAAATAGTTAATTTAGTGGGATAACAATGGGGCTTTCTAAGTTCTCCAGCTATTCTCCCTCAACACAGGCATGTTGCCGCCTCAAAGCATCGATGGGAGCATGGGATTTCCAAGCCTCTCCAAAAGCTTCTAATGACATTTTTATTTCCTACAAAGCATGGAAGCCTGCAGGGACACAGTATTACTGAAGATTGACAAGATGGAAATTGGCATAAATGTTCAGTAGTGAAACTCTAAAAATTAGGATAATATTTTGTAAAGCACACTGTGAATGTAGTTTAAACCACTGAACTCATTGGAAAATCATAGTGGTTTCCCAGCACATACACCCTGTATAGTTGCAGACACAGATACAATGTGCTAAGTGAGAGATACCTATTTTTAATACAAAATAAAGACAAAGTATGTTCTCATTATTCCACCATCTGCTAGACCTGAGAAGGATTTTAGACATACTTCATATGATCATAACTTACCTTTCATCTAACTTAATTTCATTGGTTTGGGTTAAATCACATCTCTTGCCCTCAGCTATTCCTCTTTCTCTGTGTTCCCTTCATCTGCATGTAGACTGTGTCCTCCTCAGTTATCGTTTGGCTACGCTGTCTGTATTCAGTACTTTATAAGCTGCTTTCATAAATTGATCCCTTCTGACTTAGTTTTGTTGCTGTTCTCTGAATTTTCTCACAGAACTGACAAAACTCCTGAAAATAAATCCCAGCGTTGCTAAAAATCAATGGGAATTTCCTGGTTTTGACAGCAGCAACTAGTTTTTCACTCAATTAGAAGAGCTGTAGTAAAGGAAAAGCCTGTATTCCAGTGCTTGTGTGTTCATGTCTGAGCACAGGAATTCAGAAAATAAGCCACATAGGCTTATACATTGCTGAGCAAATGCTGTTGGATCCCACTGTCTGTGATACGAGCTGTAAAGCTCACAATCCTGCAGTTTCTGGTCCTACAGAAACCACTTTTCCACTTTTATGTTGCCTTAAAGGGGCTGCAGTAAATGGGAACAGTGTAAAAGCATATGGAAAATTTCCTCTAAGTGCATATGAAATCACAGTTTGCTTATTCCAGTGTTGGAGTGCTACAGTAATGCTGTTCATATCAATATACTTCGCTGTGGTTAACACTGTGATCCCTGTTAAATCTGCAGCAACTGTCTAAAGGAAATTAATTTCAGGGAAAGAAAGGAAGATTTGGTACTTAAGGCACTGGGCTGTCACTCAAGAGAATAGGGTTTAGTTTCTGCTTCTTACACAGACTGTCTGTGTGACATTAGGTGACTCATGTAAGCTTTCTGTGCCTCAGTGCCCCAGCTCTAAAGTTGGCAATAGTGATGATGCAGTTTTGTGATGCTTTTCTGTCCATTTTCTTGACCGTTCTTATGCTCAAATGATTTGGTATTTGTGTGTGTGAGCGTGTGTCTCATTGCTTCAAGGCACAATTCTGACAGCTCTTGAGTTCTACAGGTGTTTATCCAGTAAAATTAGGTTTTAATCAGATTCAAAATGGTATTTAATCAATGAAATGAGAGGATACGAAGGGTGAAACAACATGAAAAATGTCTATTTTCCTTTCCTTCCCTTTCAGGCAATGATAACAGTGAAGCCCTTCCAGAGTCTATCCCATCTGCTCCTGGAACACTGCCTCATTTTATGGAAGAACCAGATGATGCCTACATTATAAAGAGCAACCCCATTGTCTTACGCTGTAAAGCTATGCCAGCTATGCAGATTTTCTTCAAGTGCAATGGTGAATGGGTCCATCAAAATGAGCACGTGTCTGAGGAAAGCATGGATGAGACTACAGGTAAGGGCAGTGTGTCCTGCGGGAGATGGATCTGGGTGCAGAGTCTTCTCCACAGTGTGCAAAGCAGAGCAAAGAACAGGAGATCACATTCAGAGATTCACAAACAGGAGAGTCCTGTAATGTAGCAGATAGCAGTGGGTTTGTGCTGAGTTAAAGGGAGTGGAACCAGCTCTAATTGAAAGGGCACATGCTGAGGCTGTGCTGCCCTGAGTGCAGGCAGGACACCCCAGTGGGAGGGCACAGTCTGTCAGCATTAGCTTATTGCTGGGCTGCTGCAATAACAGCTTTTGGTTGGCTTGGCGGTGTGTGTACCACATAGATACAGCTCTGCAGAGTGGGAGAAGCAGTTTCCCAAAATGCAAGAGGGAAGGCAGTGGATGAGAGAAGGTAAGAAAAGGACAGAGCTGACAGGCAGAGAAGGGGGGTACAGATCCTGGCAGGAGAGGCATAGCATGAAAGGGGAAAACAAAGGGAATTAAGATGACTGTAGATGTGGGAGGCATAACACAGAGATGTAACAAACTGGACTCATACCACCAGGTCTGGTCACACACAGTGTCAGTGAGCTGTCTGAAAGAAACCAGGAGTTCTGGAGGGAATAGCAGTCTTCTTTATTTCAGTGGTGTAATTTATAGTGGAAACAAGAAACAGGGACGCATACGCCTTTCTGAAATTCCTGTCAGGATGAACCCTGAAAAACTGCCAGTGTGGTGGCTGAAATGTGCCTTCACGCCCAAGCAGGGATGGGTGTTTGGAAGGTAATAAAGCTAAGTAGGAAAATCCACTGTGTAACAGTGGGCATCTAAAAGAAGAGAATGAGAAGGGAGAAGGTTGAAAATGATCAACAGATTCTATCATGCTCCCAGCACACCCTATATCTTTTCTCATTTAGAAGCATCTTGATAAGTATTGCAAACCAATTTAATGCTGCACCCTCTAGTCATTTCACAATTCTGTTTTATTACTGCTTCTCTCCTCTTTCTAAGTTCCCAGATTGCTAAGCAACTCCATGTCTTGGAAATAGCAGTGTATGCGTAACATCCTCTCTCTCAACACAAGCAATTGTTTTCTAGGGGGAAAAAATACCATTTAAAACAAAGTTATATCTCCTAAAGTGGGCTTTGACATGCTTTTTAAGTGACACATTCTGAAGGAATTTTGTACTAAAGGCTTTTTGTAAATGTTAATCTGGATGAGTTTAATTTTTACAGTTACCTTTACAAAATTAATTTAATAGGCACAACCTTTACTTCTGAAGGCATTGCTGAATCAGTGGGGAAGAAATGTTGTCCCTAAAAATTGTTCTACCATATGGTTCATGCAAATTTTGTCTCTGTCTTGTGAATGCTGCAGTTATGTTTTTTGAAGCCTTGTATTAATAACAAAAAAAGATAAAGTAACATTAGGTAGGGTTTTTTTTAAGTAACACGGAGGTTTGAGACCTGGAGGCATGGGCTCAGCAAATGAGATTTGGAATATAAATGTTGCAGGTTTGAGTTTTGCCCAGGAGCAGAGCTAACCCTAATAGTGCTGTTCTCTAACCACGAGTGTGGGACAGACAATGCAGTGCTGAGTGTTAACAGAAACTACCATAATGGTCCTTAGGACATAAAAATTGAAGTAAAGGCCTGTTTAGAGTGTAATGTTGAAGGACAGGCATGGATAGTCTCTCACCATGATCCAGAAAGTATTTTGGAACTCTTCCTTTGCCTTCAGTAAACAGCAGACTCTAGGGTTTTATTTAGAATGAATGTGCGTACTGGCAGCGCCCTCATTTCTGGAGTCAAATCTGGGGCATAAACATGTCTGTTACCAAGTGTGCACCGTGTTCTGTGTGCTGCAAGAGCTCCATCTGTGGAAAACTGCTCTGGAAGCTCTGCCAAGAATGGTGCCTTTGGTTAAAGGGGACGATTCTGGCGTGCTCACTGAGAGAGGATACAGTACATGAAAACGGGGCTGTCCTTTTCCATCCTTCCACTATCTGTTATGTGATTAAAATTCTGAGATGGTGTATAGAAAAGTGGTGAAAAATAGCACCAAGAAACCCAAACAAGAGGGAATTCAATGCAGAATACAAGAAATGTATCTTAGCATCTCTATAAATTCCTGCCAGCAAGCTCTTAGCCAGGCATATGCAAGACGAACTTGGCAGGGGCGCTTGTGGGCATACTGTCCTGATGGATTTTACCTACAACGCTGTATTGTGAACATGGAAAAGGACAGGAGGGACAGCTGTTAGTAGACAATGGGCATATTTTGTCATTGTGATGAACATGGAATCCAATTTCGCAGGATTCAGTCTTCGTAGGACACAAATAAAAATCTAAGAGTACCACAGGAGTCACTGTTCATTTGAAGAGGAGGAGCAGCAGGAGAGGAAGGATTTCTGCCGCTTTGTAACTGCTGTAGCACTGGGCTGTGACGTGCACTGGCTGCCTGAGCAGGGAAGCCTTGGCTTGAGGAGTTTGCACTGAAGTCTCTACTCTTGTGGAGTTGCTGCTGTTTGCGTAGCAGATGAATGCAGGCACATGCTGCCATTGCAGTGGGTATGGGTTCCCATCACTGTGCTGCCACAGGCAATCACTCCGGAGAGACCAAGTTATTTCATCCTCTCCTGCCTTATTTCCGGAGTTGCAGAAAAGACAGTATCCGTAGCGTGCCTTTTCAGTTTGTTCCATGAATGTGGCAGAACAGGAGCTTTGCTCCATGTCCTCTTCCCCATAAAGCAAGAGCCTGAGCTATTAGATGCTACTGTGATAAAAAGGTAATCATTACAGTTTGATTAATTACCTTCTGATTTACTTTCCTTGCCTGAAGGTTGCAGCATGCACCTCCGAATTAGTTTACAAACATTTCAACTTAGGGTTTCACCAGAGGATCAGACCTACTAAGAGTAACTAGAGTTTTCTTGTCTGATAAATAAAAGGATTGCAGCAATAACTGCTGTCAGTGTTCTTCTCGTTTAAACAAATAACGCTGACAAATGCTCAAGTTCTGTGCAGCTCTGTTATGTTTAGTACATGGAGAGCAATTATTCATCTGCTGCCAGCATTAGTCTATCTGCAGCTAAACCATCCAACAGTGCAGAAAGCTTATTAGCATATCAGTACCATAATTTTATATTCTGTAAGGCTGTACTCTGTAACAAAAGATGATGGTTATAATTTGCACAATAATTTAAAGGGTAGGTCTTGCAGTTCTTACTAGAGTTGCACAAGTCACAGGTAAAATGTTGCTCTTGTTTATTATGTGCCTGGTTTTATTTGCATGGGTTTTTTGTTCTGTGTCATTTCCTAGGAACGATTTTTCTGGCATTTCTTGAGCTGCAGAGGGTGGCTGAGTGTATTTGTTGGTAAAATATGGCGATGATAAATGAAGATTATGTGCTGCTGTTCCCTAGAGGTCTGCTTTCTGTGGTTGTTCCTAAAACAATGGGTATAGGGGTACTTTCTCCATAAACAAAACATAACTTTCCCCAGAGACAAGGTGTTCTCCAGAGGTCCCTTCCAACGTCAGCAATTCTCTGATTCTGCCATTTTGGCTGCATTAATTTTGTCTGTCTGCGTATTGGGAGACCTTTAAAAGGACCCAAATTCCTCCCTGGCCCATTCTCAAAATGCTGAACCACCAGCTTCCCAATCTCACGTGCTGTTTGTTTGCCTGATTCAAACCACATTTAATGTTGCTTCAGAAAAGAGAGGCTGATATATAGATTAATTAACGCAAGCATCAATGAAAGCAATAGCTGGGCTGGAGAATGTTCTACCTTAATAAATCTGAAACTGTAAATGCCTCTATTCACTGACAACTGCTTGGAATTTTACACCACCAGTGAGCCCAGGAGTGGCTGCTTCTTCTTGTTTGGTATCACTACAGACTGTGGTGGTGTTAGCATGGCTGCCTCAGTAAGCTGGTCAATATGCAGCTCTCATTCTTTTGTTTCTATTTGCTGCTTCCAAAAATTCCTGAGTAACTGAGAAATGGAGAGAGTTCAGAACACATCCTGACAGGTCCAGGGGGGGATTGATGGCTGCCAGCGAGGCTGTAGCTAATGACTGGTGATGGGGAGGATTCTTTCCCCATGAAGATACTACTTAGCAGTCATGGTGGGAAGGAGCTGATCATGGGATGGGAGGACAGCTGGAGATGCTGAGGAGGTGCAGCAAAGGGTTGTACCTTCCCAGCAGCATGCAGAGCAGTGCTGTTTGCAGGCAGCACAGGCAGGATGCACAGGAGTGCACGTCAGCTAATTGAGTGCTGAGTGAGTGATTCCTGACTGGGGACAGGCCACCTCAGAAAGGTCACTCTTTGTCAAGGACTTAATCATTTTACACCCTTTTTGAAGAAGTTTTCAAGTAGATGGGTGGCAACCTTGTTGGCCATGGCTGCAAATTAGTGTCGATGTGGAGGCTCTGGAGCTTTGATGCTTTGTGGCTTTGATTGAGATCATTCAGGGACTGCACAGCTTGATTTGCCAAGGGTAAGTAACAGGAAAGTGTGTCTGTCATACAGCATGGAGGGATGCTGAATCTTCAGGCAGTCAAAACCTGCTGTGTCAGGTCACCAAGACTCACAAATAGAACTTAACCGTAGCTGCTCTTATCTTTAACCTACAAAGATGACTCTGCAGAAAGGTTGTATGGCTGAGAATCCAAGGATTCCTCACTGGCAGAGCAGCTTGGATGTCTAAATTGGGATGGTGCATTTTCATCATGCAGTCTGTCAGCAGGGAGAGGAGTTAGATGCAGAACTGCTGAGTTCCACGGGCTGTGTTTGTTTCAGAAGGGCTTGTTTTCACCGTGTCAGAAAATAAAGAGATGTTTTGTAAACAGTTTTGTTGAAAACTGCATCAACATATTTGAAAGAACACAATGCAAATAAAAGCAACCGGGAAACTTGTGTTTGCTTATTACAGAGTGAATAAATATTTGAGTGACTGAACTGATTATTGAGACAACTTAGGACTCTGTTGCAGGTTTATACGTGTCTTTAGGTACCGTGGTGAAATGGTAAGCCAAACAGGCTGAATGGAAAGAAGGAAAAATCCCCTTTGCCTATTGCTGGAAAAGTAGCAAAGATTTTGTATTGCTTTACAGTACTTAAAGCCTGTCTGACCTTCTCCATTCCTGTTCATGAGCATCCCCAGTGGCCTTAACTCTTCTGTTCACCAAAGGAACACAGCGGCTTCCTGGTGCCTTTCAGGGGGGAAGCACCCAGCTGTTAATGATGCCTGAGATTAAGTGGAAGCCAACTTTTATGGAGTTGAGGTTTAGGAGTTTCATGCTGCTTTATAAATTTCACAGGCATGAAATACTTTAACATTGAGTTTTCATGCATTTCTGGGGAAGGGGAAGTAAGTATCTTGGGACTGAACAGGAGGAGAAAGAAGAAAGTAGAAGGCATGAATGTTTTCTAGTTTCAGATTAATATTTTTCTGACTAACACTTTCAAATGATTTCTAATGCCTTTTAACCCACATTTGGATTATATTTCCTCTCCCCAAGGTTATCGTGCAGACACACAGCTATGGCAAACATCCCAAGTGGAGGAACATCTCCATTTGTGAGCTGTCAAATGCATTCCCCTCCCTTTATTTTCTTCTTCTTCCAGGCTGTAATGGCTTGAGCTTATCGTTCTGTGTGCTGCAGTGACACAGCTTTTCTCCTCTGTGTGAGGGAATGGCTGCTGGATGGAGCTGTGGTAGTAGTGGCTGGAACAGGCTGGAATTCAGTGGGACATTAGATTAGTTCCTGTCATATATGCATAGTTCTGGTTGACTCAGTTGGGCGCCTACCAGGATACTTCAGAAAGGTTTTCAAGGGAACGTAGATGTTAGTTTGGAAGACAATTCAATTGTATATTATAGTATCGAATTCCAGATACACATTCTGGGTGAAAAAGGCACAAGAGACAAGATTTCTGGGGGAGATGGTGTATTCTTGCAAAGACCACAGTGAGTGGGTAGTTCTTTTAACTCAATGCATTATGACCTACTCAGCTTTTAGAATTTAATTAGTGGCACTATATTATTGCTAAAGTAATTAAAGCTTTGCCTTGATTAAAAATGGAATTGTGTAATTAAAAGAAAAGGTTTGGCTAACCTTAGCTTTATGCCCAAGCAAGAGGCTGTTATCAACTAATTTTCTGTATCTTTCCCTTTAGGATTGAAGGTTCGGGAGGTGTTCATCAATGTGACGAGACAGCAGGTGGAAGATTTTCATGGCCCAGAAGATTACTGGTGTCAGTGTGTTGCATGGAGCCATCTGGGGACCTCAAAGAGCAGGAAGGCATCTGTCCGCATAGCTTGTGAGTAGAGGAGATGTTCTGCTATTCCAGGTTTTGTAAGGTGTGGAAACACGCTGTTCCTCTAGGATTCAGTGTAAACAGATAGTGGTAAGGTACTGCTGGTTTGCCAGCCCTTCCTTGTGAGGTGCTGTAGGACTAGCACAAAAAGCATGATGAGGCTTTTCAGGCCTCTCTTTTATTTTAATTTGGATTGATCAGTCTGCATTTACACTCAACAAATATGTTTCAGAGATTCTGGTCACAGTGTCACAACAATGCAGTGTAATAAAGAAGGTTAATGCAAACAGAAAATCCCCTGGGAAGTGCCCTTTTACTCCAAGTTGATCACAGAGGTCTAAAAAATATGAAAAAGAACCACTTAACACTGTCTGTATTCTATAACTTCCTTTAAAACACAAAGGGAGAATACATTAAAATCTTCTGTAGCATTGTATTTTGTATCTGGGTTTCAGTTTTGAAACACATCATTGGTTGGCAGGTATGATAAGCTGAGGGGGCAATGAGATAAAAGTAGGAAAAATGAAGTAACTCCAATCAGTAGAGGAAAAAATATCTTCCCTCCTTTCTCTAAGGAAATGAGATACAAATATCTGAAACAGAACTAAGACTGCTACAGAGACTATGGTGGTTGCTGTGTCACTATTTGCTTAGGGGGCATCACCGCTTCCTACTTGAAACAAAGAATAACTCTGGTCCTGTAGGCTGGCAAATGCTAAGTTTTCAGTTACAAGTCTGGAGAGGAATTAAGAGTTGTGAGGGAAAGGAGGGCTGCTTTGGTTTAATCACTTCTAGCATCAAAAACCCATTTGAGAATTTTAATACAGTGGGGAGCAGAGAACAACTTGCAATGAGATGGGCTGCATTTTCCTAACAGAGTCAAAGCCTGAAACCATCCTTCTACAGCAGTGCCACGAGCAGAGAATTGAGGAGTTTACTTTCCTCCAGTCTGCTGTGAAGCCTTGTCCTTTACATCAAGCAGTTCAGGTGTTTAAAGAACTAGTTCCAGGAAATGATGGCAACAACCTGCAAAGAGTTGGGAGAAATGCTGCTTGGAAGGAGATGAGGGGGAAGAGGAACAGGATGGGGAGGTTCAAGCAAGAAACTCTTGAATGGTAACTTGATCAGATTCGTGATAAATCTTTCTAAAGTGATGCTTTTTTAACAGGACACCTTAAAATAAGCATTTGAGATAAGTAGTAGGACACTGTTAACAACTCCTTGATTTTATATATCCCAGATTTTTTTGTTGGCTGCTTTAGTTTGAATGTGTAAATACGTGTAAATCCAATTTTTTATTTTAGTGCATTAACTGTCATGACACTGAACGAGCTAATAATTCCCCTGTATTGCTAAGCTGCAATGGACTGTTAATCTGAATTGAATTTTTATTGACTTTCTCTGCACTGTGATTTCCCAAACCCATCACATGGCAATATGAGTGAAAATCAAACTCGGAAACAGGTGGAGCCATGTGTTGGGACTTTTAAACCCATCATCGTGGTACCAGTTCTTCTGTAAACCCCATCCCCAGCAGCCTCCCCTAACTGTGGATACCCCATCACCGTGGCAGGCACCCCAGGGTGCTGTACTGGATGTGGCTGAATATTTGTCTGAGAGCTCCTGCACTGGCCTTTTTTGTGCCACTTGTCCTTGAAGCCATGTTTTTAAAATGGAAGGAACAGCAGTTCTGGAGTGCAGAGATGATGGGACCTGTTAGGACTCCAGACAGGAAATACGATTAGTAGCTGCCAACTGATACCTGTCACTGCCCTTTCCCAGACTTGTGTCATCCTGTCTGCAGTGAACAACCCGCCTACTTGATTTGGGGCACAGGTTTTTGACTTGGGAAAATACCCTGTAGAGGAGTAGAGACAGGAATGTGTAGGTGCAGTTTGTGGTAGTGTACTGAACCATAGCACTGACAGCACGTGTCATTGCGGTGTGTAGTGTGGTGGGGTCGACTTCTTTCTTTCTTCCTCCCTTTTTCCCTTTTTCCCTTTTTCCCTTTTTCCCTTTTTCCCTTTTTCCCTTTTTCCCTTTTTCCCTTTTCCTTTCTTTTTTCTCTTTTATCACTAAAGCCTAGAGATTCTGAATTGTGAGTCAAGGCCAAAGCATTAAAGCACTCTCTATTTCTTGAAAAAGGAGGTAAGTATTTCTTTATGATAGCGTGGAACGCAGAGAAAATGAGAAGATGGATCCTACTCCATTTTTCATGCTAATAAAGGCATTTGTAGGCTCAACTGCATCCTAGCTGTTAATGAATGACTTTTTAAAGAGTACTGGAAGAGGTAGTGGTTATCTGTGGGGGAAAAAATCAACATTAAGAAAGAATCATAAAAAGGATTATACATGCACTGCGTGCATCTTTCTCTAGTGACCAGCTTGCTAAAATAACTTTTAATGTATTTTGGAAAATATATTAAAGTGTAACTGACTCAGAGCCTGTGCATTTAAGGGGGTGTATTCATGAAGTGTAAGCAATGGAGAAAATTAAATCAGTAAATCCACCCTGTGGAATCTGAGATACTGTTTGAAGAAAATGAGTATGTCTAATGGAAACATCCTAACTCTCAAAGCACATGTAGTAAGTCACATCCTTTCCGTTTTGTTTTCCTCTCACAGCAAGTTAACTTCATCTCTTCATGGGCATGCCTGGGATAGGCCAGTGTCACTGGTGGCAGGGTTGCTTTTTGATAGCTTACCTTCCAAGTGGTGTGACCACATCAGTGTGACCCTGAGACAGTACCCCCTGTTTCTTATCCCGAATTACTGGCTGAGCCATGGTGTCTGAAATGAAGCAATCCTGTAATCAGCCAGTTTGGAATGCGTGGAATTGCTTGCAGTCCTTCCCTTCCTTTCCCACAGCTTGCAGCATGTAGGCGAGCTAAACAAATTGTCTAGCATAGGACATTTGATGAAATGCCCTGGCATTCATCTGAAGTAGTGGGTACTAGGGAAATTATCATCCAGTTTTGCATTCATTGGGTTGGTTCTGACAGTGCCCCAGCAATGTCACGTCATGGTTCTGGCGTTTCATTCCCCTCTTTTGGAAAGGCAGTGGCTCAGGAGACTGAGTGCACAACTGGGACCATGGAGTTTGTGGGTTCTAAAACACATTGTCTCTGCGGTCACACAGAACTGGTTTCTTAAAGGTGGCGAAATGGAAACACAACCAGAGGTGATGGGATCTCCTTGCTTTGCATCTAGGGAAGAAGGAGTAGCTCTCAGTTGCTTTATCCACACATGGCAAAGGGGTGTTCCTTGGGGAGGAATGGCTCTTGTGTAATGAATCATTGCATTGAACTCTGCAGATTTACGGAAGAACTTTGAGCAAGACCCCCAAGGGAAGGAGGTTCCCATCGAAGGGATGATCGTCCTCCACTGCCGGCCGCCCGAGGGAGTCCCTGCAGCTGAGGTGAGCCTTGGGGCAGCGGCGCTGCAGGGAGCTAGTGAGAAGGGAAAAGAAAGGCAAAACCATGTGGCTTTCCAGGTCTGGTGTTGGTTACTGTGTTCTTCCCTCACAAACTGCTTTAAATATCAATGGGTTTTATTATATAAGAGTTAAAAAGGAATAGCTTTTAATCCCAATTCAGGAATGCTTGCTGAAAAAAGAAATCCTGGGTTTGGTACAGTTTTCAAATGTTAGGCTTACAAACTGAAAACAGATTGTTACTTATTTCCTCAGGAATGACTTTTCTCATTGAAAAATAAAACATAGAAAAAGACCCCTCATCCTAAAAATATTATGGTGAATTGTTGCTGGAGACAAAATCTGCCACAAATAATAATTGGGGCTTTTTTTTGCTTAGCTTTAAACATGCTTTTTGTCAAGAGAATTACATCTAAGCAGGAAAGTAATGGGGATGCCTTTAAATGATAATAGCCCAACTATTCTTGGAGGAAGATGTTTTAAGTGGCTTGTGCTTAAAAATCTGCTAGGGAGGCATGAAAAGAAAAAGACAATGTGCTGGTTGAAGTGAGCACGGCATCACCCTTTTCTTACCTATCAAAGAGCTGACTGGTGGTGGAAGTCCTGAGCCAGTGCTGCGCTGACAGGACCCGGGGCAGTGTTTGAATCTCTTGGGTCCCTGGGTAAGCTGCAGTGACCATGCTGAGGCTGCAGCCGCAGAGCCAGAGCTGTGAGCAGCCCCAGTAACACTGTGCTGTGCTGCTGATCACACACTGCAACATGCTCACTAGCTTCTTTTGATGAGGAAGAGAAATAGTATCACTCAGAAGTGATTTTTGCCCTTTATCTTCACTGTTGCTGTGGTGTGTTGTAAGTGAAGCAACAAAAGAAGCAAGGAAAAATAAACTCCAAAGCAAAGGCATCCTTTTAGTTAAGGAGAAGCGTGTTGATAAGATGAAAATAGAGGAGAAATGCAGCAAACTGGTGTACAATAGATGCTGAAAATCAGATGGAAGTGGCAAAGGTCAAAAGGCAGATGGGTTAGAAATAAGAATGGTGAGTAGATGAATTTGTATCCAGGTATCTAATGAGCTTTACTCCATCATTTGAATTTCTGATACCACATTCTCCTCAGCTGTGTATTTTTACTTATGTTTTGAGTTGTTAGAAAAATGGATACTGCATTGCAGAGAATTGCTGCAATTATT
Source organism: Nestor notabilis (assembly GCF_000696875.1). Taxonomy (NCBI): domain Eukaryota; kingdom Metazoa; phylum Chordata; class Aves; order Psittaciformes; family Psittacidae; genus Nestor; species Nestor notabilis. The sequence continues at coordinate 363,034 of NW_009940327.1, read as the reverse complement.
GGAATGTGTATTCTGGTAAACACACCTATCCTATCGACCAAAAAAACTTCCAAAGGTGTAATTGCCAAAACATCCTTTCTCTGTGTGGGATTCATTGCCCACGCTCTGCAGAAGGGATGGAAATCACTGCCTGCAGAAATCCCCCAAAGCCACCAGCTGGTAACCTCAGTGACCTCTTTGTCTCAGACAATGTGAGCTGCTAACCCAGGTTTCCTGAGTGCACATCCCTCCAAACTGCCAGTGGATCCTATCTCACATAAATGTACTCTCTTTGTGGTCAAAATTTCCATTTTGCTTATTTCTTTAACCCTGGTTCCCCTCGTTCCACAAAACTATGGTAAAACAAGTGAATGTTTCTTCATAAAATGCCCCAAATCAAGGGTAGAGTTGTAGGAAAAAGGCTGGAAACAAGTAGTTACAAAGTGAAATGAGACCTCTACTGGACTGTACAGTCTTTCTTAGCTGTGGAAAAAACCTGAGCCGTTGTCCTGGGGCTGTGTGTCAGCCTCGTTTTCCTGGAGGATCTCTGCCTTGTCCAGTGCCTTCAAATCCTGTGTCTCCCTTCCCTTCTTCTTTCACCCACCACTTTTTTCTCTGTTCAGTTGCCTGATCTACTTTCTCAAAACTTTGTAGGCTCAAGTACTCCTTGTGTCTCTCATTACACTCTGTTCACTGAAGGAATGTTCTTTAATGTGATGATGATCCTAGTACCTCCTTCAGGAGATGGTAGGACGTTTTCTTGCCCTGACTCTTCTCACAGGCCTGTATGTCAGTTTTTGTTACTCATTCTAAAAACACAGTGCTTAAAGGTGAGTTTTCAAATTGAATCTATGGAGAATCAGTGTGTCTTCTTTAAGATCAAAAGAAATCAGTGATGATAGATACAGTTCTAACCAACACATATAGTTTGCTGAACTCGAGTGCAGACATTTGACTCTTTTCCAATTTCTGTACAGTTTAATAGCCAAGAATGTTATTTTTATTGGAATTCAGCCACTTTAGGAGAAAAAAAAGGTGATTCTCAGTCATCACTGTCTGAATTTTACTGAGAATTTTAGAATGATTTGAACTGCACTGCGTTACACTCAACAATTAAACAGGATGTGTGTCTTTTATGAAAGTTAGGTGTTATATCCAGTGAGAAACAGACGTTTTAATTGCTTTCCACAGTTAAAGACTGTAGAGTTCTCAATAAACACAGATTTACTGATGTTGATTGTAAAATTGTTATTGCTGCTAATACAGCCTCTAAATCTTAACAGGTCATATTTGCTTTGGACAATAAAATTTCACATAAAGGCTCAGAGTCAAGGCTAATTCTGTGCTCAGGTAAATAGTCTGCTGGAAATAATGCAGTGTCTTTAGAAACTGGGTACCAGATTCACTAAGTAATAGCTCTGCTCTGTGGCAGTAAGCTTGAGGTTATTAACTCTTGCAGTGTTCTCAAAGTAAAGGCGACCTGCCCTGTTAAATGTGGATGAGAAATAGCTCAGTAATTATTACGTGGGTACTGAGAAGTGTAGAAGGCTTCAAAACCCAGTGCTGGCAACAGATCTGTGGTTCTGATCCAGGAATTTATTTCATTAGAGTTTGGATGAAGCCCGAGATGAAAACATAAGGCTTGAAATAACTGCAGACAAAGAAGCTTGTCTTCTGTTTCATTAGATGCAAAATAGATGCTAATTGTGGCATTGTTGGGGTTTGTTTGTTTAATCCATACTCTGCATGGACCTGGAAATGCAAATGGAAAATGAAACGGATAGGAGGCTGCAGCCCCTTTCACGTTACCATGCCAATATCTGCCTGAATCCCAGGGGAAGATTCCGATTATTCCATCAAGTGCAGAAGTTCGGGAAGAGAAACGCATTTCCTGTGCTCCCTGTAGCCACTGGTTAATCTAGTGATTTGTTTCTGACAATGGCTGTGAATGACTGATACAGGCAAAGCTCTAATCTTGCCATTGCAGCTCAATAAGAGGCAGACACTTTACAGCTGGAATGAAACTTAAATTGAGCTCAGTTATTTATGTGAGCCTGCCCCATTATCAAGAATATAAATCTTCATCTCTGGAATTGTTTTTCTGCGGCTTAGAAGTGCTGAAGATTTCTTAAATCTAAGGATAGAAGCATTAAATGCTCTTGATCTACCCCATAGTTTAATGTGAAAAAACCTGTCATTAGTCCTAGAAGTGAAAAGCAGGGATATATGTTAGTGAGGGCTGATACCATGGTTTCCTTGGAATTACAGGAGAGATTGTCTGTCTTTGCCATTATTCCTTTCCTCACATACTTTCACCTCGGTGATTCCAGACACCGCTGGTTTCCAGGTTTAAAACTGAGTGAGTGGACCTGGGCAGTTCTTGGTAGGCAGAGATGCTTGTTGCTGAATAGATCAGCAATTCCCAGGCATATTTATGCCATTATGTGCCATCAGTGGCAAGCCCTTACTGTGCTTTTGTGCAGGAAAAGTGTTTAACCGAGTAGCAGCATTAGGGGTCCACATCTGGGAACTCCTGAGCTGTCCTCAGTTAGCATTTTGGCCTCCCAGTACTAATCCTTTAGTTTTGTAATTCATTTTTGGGGTGGGATGACACAGATCATACAGCAACTGTGAACAAACCTCACAGAGAAGTTATCTAGAGAGAGTTCCTCTAGATCAAGTTTAGTTTTGTTGGGAGCAATTTCTGTTCCTACCATCTGTTCCAGGATGAGTAAGGCTTCCGTATTCTCATCACCAGACTGTTTGATTTACTCATTAATTTCTGCACACAATATGTATATAAAGAAGTTAGGAGAACATGGATTAAAGGTTTGGAGCTGTAGTTTAAATGCGTCTGAACTGTATATGGCTTAAAACTTGGCTTGTATAAATCAGTTTACAAATGGTAGCTCATGTGACATGGTCAGTGCTCTGTGTGCTCATACTGTTCAGTTTTAGTAAATAGTCTTTAAGCTGAATAACACATTAGCGCAAGCAAACAATCAAGGAGGATAACAAATAAAGAACAGCAATATTCTAACTCAGCTTTAATGTTATACAAGCATGATTCAGGAGCACCAAATCCTGCTGAGGCAAGCACTGATTTTAATGCTGCTTTGAAATGCACTGTACTGTCTTGATTCATTTAGCAGCAAATTTCAGTTGCTTGTGTCAGCTGGGTCCTAAGTAGAAGGCATAGAAAGGAGCATCTCTCTAAATCTGCATTCTCTTTCCTAGAATTTGATTACACTCTTTATGGTGCCAATGTCCATTTTGTGTGCATGAAGTACTATTGAATGTGCCTGATTTTACCCATAATAAAACCTTATGTGGCAAGAGCAGTAAAAAACTGAGTAACAATAGTTCTGACAGCCTTAGCAAGTTAGGAAACCATTTTGAACTGTGTATGGACAGGATAGGCACCTACCCCTGAATGGGGTAATACCACACTGCATCTCCTGAGCAACTAGGACCCTCTGCCTTTCAGGTTATGTGCATGTCCAGGTCTGCTGTCTTCAGTCTCTCCATAGTCCACCCTGTGTTTCAGTTTCTGCAGCCTTTGTTAGCAGGTTTCGTATCTCCAGTTGTCCTCTATGAAGAAGGGAACCTGAGAAAATCCTGTACATCTCTGCTTTGGAGGTTGCTGAGAGTTGGGGCATTCTGGGTGCATTTGCAACAGCAGTAAGAGAGCAAGAAAACCCAAATGCTGACACTAAGCAGACTGGAAAGAGGTTTTAAATCCCCTTCTCATGCATTCACATGGCAAGCAAAACAGAGCTGGTGAGCAGCTGTGCTTGCATACATCAGCACCCAACCCAAATAAATTCAGTTTTTATGAGTTAAACATCAAAATAAGAAAGAAAATCCAGCATTTAAGTAGAGCATTCTGATAATCTCCTGCTGTGGCAAATGTTGATTTAAATATAACAGAGTCTCTGCTGGCACAGGTTTGATGGGACCAGAGCCATTTCTTTCTCTCTGGTGCAGAGTTGGCCTAGGGAAGAGACAGTTCTGGCTTCCAGTCCCACAACAGATTCTCCCCATAGATATGTTTATTAATTGTGTGCAATAGAGGCCTCGTTTAGCTCAGAGTGTTTGCAGGGAGGCAGTTGTGGTGTAGTGTAGGAGTCAGCTAAGCTCTCATGAATCCTCGTCTGCTGGTTGTTGTTGTCAGGCTGCCAGGTGGGTACCGTGGGCTTGGATCTCCGGGCACGATGCTTGTGTTGCTGAGATAGATATCAGAGGAAGTATTCCTGATTTTCACTGGCATGGTGAAAATGAGAGGAAAGGGAGGGCTGAGTTCTCCTCAGAAAATGCAGAGTTGAATGTCAGGTTTGCCACAGCAACGTCTTTAGCCTTGCTACTGTCGTTCATCTGCATCTCTTCACAAGACCAACCTTGCTCACTGTGTACAGCTTGTTGTTTGGGGAGCAGTTTGAAGAAATTTGTGAAGGGAAGATTGGCTTCTCTCTATTAAAAAGACATTTTTAGAGCAGTGTATTTGACAGTGATATAATACATGATGAATTTCGTCAAGCTGCAAGATCTGCCAGCCTGAACAGCAGTTCCTGAACAGCCTTCCTTCACACACAAACTTCTGTTACTAGAAGGAAAACTTTACTGCAGCTTAAGTGAATTCAGGGTCTGGCGCAGAGCAGCTGAGCTTAGCTGAGGTACTCCATGCTCATTCAGCTGTCGTGGCACCTTGGGCTTGTGCATGGCTACACACCAGGCTCCCTGAGCTCAGGTAGCCCATCAGCTCACTTCTAAAACCACGTCAGATGTATCCTTAGACCCCCACCCAGCTGCTATTCAAAGTGCATCATGTTACTGAGTTAAAATGCTTCTTACACTTGGGATATATTAGGTTTTTTCCAGTGCACAGTGCTATGGTTTCTGTGTGGTTTGTGCTTTTTGGTTGTTGGTGTGTAAGTTTAGTTTATTACTTTGTGTTATTCCTGGGGAGACACAGCAGTTTCCGTGGTGCACTTCATCTGGCACCAAGCAAGTATTGCACTGGTTTTAGATGATTTTTAAGGCATATCCTTAACCTATAGCCTTGCGTGAAACGTACTCTGCATTCAGCCAGGGTCTTAAGTCCTCTGTCTGGCTTATAAATGGCTACAGTTCAGCCTTGAAAATATGGGATGAAGATTGGCTGGAGCAAGCAAGGCATAGCTTGGCCTATTTTAAAGAAGAGAATGTGTTGCCTGGTGCCTGGCAGAGTCCAGCGGCCTCTGTTCACTTCCCCACCTCTCAAGTTCTCTGGCATTTCCTCTTCATTCATCCCAATCCTGCAAAAAGGTTTATCTAGAGGCATTTGTGCAGTCTATCTTGTGACCAGTAGTGAGATGCTGAGGTCAGAGCTTCAGTGTGTGGCTCAGTCAGCAAGTGCTATAGATTGATTTTGGTTTCTGTTCATGGAATTCCGATGGTTTTGAGGCGGTGCTTCATTTTTTACAGTACAAGATATAAGAGCTTTTGTTTGTTCTCCTGGTCATCATCTCAAGTGAATTTTTTTACATTCTTTCCTTAGTTCTCTGCTGACCTTTTGGCCTTTCTTTAAGTAGTTTCTCCCTAGTCTGCATTCTCCAATTTATGGAAACTTCTTTTTTGGGGGTAGTGGTGGAAGACACAAAAACCAGATCCTCCTTTTTGCTGTGTTTGACAAACTTGCTGCTCTGTGTGTGTATGCTGAGTGTTAGCATTTTCAGTCTCCCCTCCGTTCTGTTTAATACTTGCTTCTGCATCCTTCAGCATTTCAATAATTCTTCAATAAGCACATAGTCTTTGAGGTCCTCATTTTATTCAGCATAAGGTTGGCTTCCCCGGTGCTCCTGTGGGTGTGAAACAGCGTTTGCATGCTCCAGATTGACTGGCTTTTGCTCTCAATGCCACATAGAGTCTGCTGATAGGCATTTTAGACACTACAAAGTCATGTAAGACTCTGTAACCCTTCCATGTAGGTTCACAAAGGTGTTTAAAGGAGGTAAACACACCTAGAGCCCCGAGCCAGCCAGCCAGGCTCAGTCACCAGCCACTTCTTGCAAACCTCAGCTTTAAATCGATACACAAAGTGTAAAGCAATGGGGATGCAAGCTGTGAGTTCGAAGTAGGTATTAAGCCCTCATCCTTGAGAAATACATGTTGTACTGCTATTTCCCCTGGATTACAGCCCTGCCATTAACATGACGTAGTGCCGTTCATACCTATTACCTTGACTATATAAAGCAACTTTGGTAAGATTCCATATCCATAATGCTGGCAGGTTGGTAACCCTAATCATGCCTTAGTGTTTTCCTGTACTCCTGCCAAAGGGTATTTTTCTTTCTCTTAAGAATATACTGAGCACTGCAGTCAGTGCCTCTCGGTGACACAATCATTTACTTTCAGAGTGAAGCAGTGAAGAATGCAGACAACTTGATTCTGTCATTTCATGCAGCTCTGTACCAGCTTAGGTGGAGCACTTGGAATCAATGTGACTGATAGATCCTGGTGGCTTGTGAGAGACTCAGCAAACAGAATAAATTAGAGCATCCTTTCTAGTTCACTGATGGTAATTCCTTTTTACTGTCTGGTCCTGGGTGGTTGTGATGTGCTCTGTGACTGTTGCTAGACAAGTCTTGAACTGTAACCTGGAAAATAGTCAATATCCATTTAATTAAGTTTAGGATAATCTGTCCTGTATGTTCCACCTTATTAGGGCTTCAGAGAGTAAAATATTAATTGTTTTTGGTACGGGAGCAAATAAATTGCTTGCTTTTGTAGCTAGTAATCTTTTTAGACAGGTGGTGTGGTATGGTGGAGGTGTATTACTCCTGACTCCTCCATCAGTGACAAAAGAGCTTTAAATGTCTCAAGCTGTCATAGGTTGTTCCTGTTTAATTTAGTGGACTCGATAATCAGGTTTTAAATGTGCTTTAATTGGATAGCAAGCGTCTGTATTCTGTACTGAAATTTGCCATCAGGAGGAGCTTCTGTCATCCTCTGGAGGCCTGCATTTAATAGGAACTTAGTATGGCTTAATTTTGAGGAAGGGTGATAATGCTGTAGAATGGATTAGCTCAGGGGGAGCAATTCCCAACCAGAAACGCCTGATGGGTAACAGGGTTGCAGTCAGTTGTGATGCATGAGGTGCAGATCTGAGCAGAACTTGACCTTAAAATTCATCCTAAATCTCTTTTGTTATAAATAAATACTCTCTGAGGTTAAATCTTTAGATGGGACTAGCTCATAGTGGAGCATTAGGAAGAAGCTGCAGCTCTTCCTATACATCCTGCCTGCTTTTGTTTGTGGGTGGGTTTGTTTGGTACTAAAAGGGCAGCTGTTGTGCTAAACTGTTGCTGATGAGTGTAAACTTGTGTGGAGAGCTCTGCAGAGGTTTGTGCAATACTCTCAAATATCTTTATCATTTAATACATGCATATAGTCAAGTTCTAAATATGCTGTATCCACTGCTACTTTTTCAAATGTTCAACACACATTTTGGCATTTTAATAGACTGTTGTGGATGTTCCAGGGAATATCTGCATGAGTTCTGATGGTTTATTTACCACTATAGCTTTTAATGGAAATGTAAAATCATTTCTCTTCTGGGCAGTACATACTCCATTTCAAACACATCAACAAAATATGAAACCCACATAAAATTCAAAAGCTGCAAGTATTCCAAAAGTAGTAAGAGTCATTGCTGCCTGTTTTACATAGGCTCATGTATTTATGGGACTTGCACACATACAGTAAATGTAATATGGCAGGATAATGGTATTGTAGTAAAATACTATGACAAAAAAGGCTGGTGAATTATAGACTTCAATGAATCTTGTTTCTAGTTATGGAAAACAGAGTATGATTGCTAAATGCAAACAGCATGCATTTTATACAGTTAGTTATAGATCTCAGGTCTTGTGCCTGGAATATCAATATTTACTTTACTTTTAGGGTATGTTAGTTACAATAAGTGTGTTTCATTTTTCACTGAAGGCATTTTACTTTCAAGATTGAGCTCTCGGGTATGTGCAGTATGTTCAATTATTATTTACCTGCACGGAAGTTCTTCCTATAAACTGGTTTTACTTTGAACCACTGCAGCCAGCATTCACATTTTTAAAATCATAAAGTTATGTGAAGCTGTAAGAAATCTAACAGTTAACTTCAACACGACAAAATTAGGAGGTGTTACATTTGGAACAGTGAAATCAATTCTTTTTGCTTTGTGAAGGAACTTAACTCTCACTGTTAGTGATGAAGAGTGATGTTAGTGAGATTTCAGCACTTCAGAACCCCCTGACTCTTCCTCCATAGTTGGTTGGAGGTCTCTGTGGGCTGGAAGCTTGTCTAGCACTCAAATCTTCAGCCTGCTACTGAAGCATTGCTCCAAGCTCTTAATGAGTAGTGTTGTCATATTACATATATTGCATATTGTCATATTACATACATTAATATGCTCTTAATGAGCATATTGGTCATACTACAGATCTAAGTGTTATGGTAGTTGCTCATGTCTCTGACTACATACATTCACCTTGGCATAGCCCAGGCCATGTTGTGATGGTTAGCAGGTCAGACTCCTAAAACATAAAGGTATTACAGTAATGAATAAGGTCTTCTGAGGTACTACACTTAGAGTAGAGCAGATGTAACCTTCAGGTCATTCAGGTGGCAGCCAGCTGACAGATGTAAGGTCTTAAAATCCTGTTTGAATTGGTACACATGCAGTATTGCTGTTTCTGAATTACACCTTTAAAATAGTGACATTTCAGGGGCAAAAAAATTCCTTTATTCTAGAAAAGCAACATTTTAATGACAGTTTATATATACATACGTAAATATCCCACATAATCTTCTGAACATGTTCAGAGCTGCACAAATACCTCACTTAGGAGTGTTCTCTGTGCAGAATTGTACAGAAGATCAGTTTTGGCATAAGGTAGTAAAGAGTTATGAATAGAGATATCACTTCGGAAGTCACTGCACTCATGAGTGGAAGAAACATTTCCGGAGTCAAGCCACATTGTGTGAATCCTTGAACAGAGATTTTTCACAGACTTAATTGTCTAAGTCTGTCCTTGGGGAGTGAAGGTTCTGGTAACTGCAGCACCACTTGCAGGCTGACAACTAATTATTCATTGAGCAGGGGAAATAGGTCTTTTTTGCAGGTATCTACATCATTACTGCTTTTTCCAGATCCAGAGAAATTCAGATTTTTTTATTGTCACTGTCCAGCACTGAACTGGTGAAAAGTAGCACAGATTAAAGCAGCAGTTCCTGCTTATGATACTGTGAATGGCTGCGTGTGGGGCAAGAGCAGGTCTGAACCCACTTGGAATGTGACATTCTACTGAAGAGTCCTCACGGATTTTATACACATCTCATCACCTTCCCTTCGATCTCCGTTTATCAGGTCTCAACTTACTCAACAAAGGAAACAGAACAACCCCTAAATGTTAGTTCTATTCCACTGAAGCCACGTGGCAGCTCACTCACAGTTGCTCAGTTATTCTGGTCATGTCATTCCAGTTTGGTTTGCTCTGCGTTTGAAAATAGTGCCATTTCTCCCTGTGGCACACAGAACGTGCCCTGTCCTCTTCATGTCTTCAGCTGCTTGGAAGAGAACTTCACAGTTTTCATTTTTCATACTTTCACATCTAGCAAAGAGGGAGAAATGGGCGGTTATCGTGGACAATACAGGACGTGTTGGTCTGGACAGATTGGATTGAGAACATGACAGTGTAATGATATGTAGGGTTTGTTTATAAATCATGCTCTATAACACATCTGCTCAGTTAAAGCTTTTTTGTCTAAGCCTGTGACTGCTCCGTGGGCAGCACAAATCCAGAATCAGGATTCAGTTTATTTTATTTCATATGCTGTTTCATCTTTGTTCACATCTGGTATTCACTCCTTGCCCTTCATCACTGTCGTCTTTGAGAGAAGTGTCTGCTTCAGTGTTACCTTTCTGTCTTTTCTCCTGCAGTATTTCATCTTCAATGCTCTGGTTTTATTTTTTACTCAGCCTAGATCATGGATTAGGAATTACAACAGGAGTTGTGATACACACAGTATAGAGCCTGCAGTAATACTCTGTAGAGGTTCAAACAAAGAACAGGTTTCAAAGGCAGAAAAGGCTTGTGATTATCAGTGCTTGTAAAAATCACTTTAATGCTATTGCTCAATATGCTGAAATAAAAAGGCTTAGATTTCACAGTTATTCTTTTTAAGTGGGGAATAAAAAGGACGTTGCTCTGCACAGAACTGGTAGACTTTTAAATACATCATGGACATTTTAGTGGGTTAGCTGATTGCATTTCAGGGCAGCAGCACCAGTTACAGAAATTGGGGTATCTGGTTGTACAAGGTAGGTGAATGCTTCGGGGTTTTTTTTTCTGTTTATTCATTTGGTTTTAATTCTCTTGCTAAGCTGCCCAGCACTGCACTAGATGTATTTTGGATGCTCTTTTTTGGACACTGGCAACTCTGAAATGCTGTGGTGAGCCCATGTTGTTAATGCAATGCTTTTTCCTAACGTTTGTCCTTGTTTCCGCCACAGACAGCTGAGGAGCAAACAAACATCCCTTTGAAAACACACTTGAATGAGTGAAGGGGGGCAGCCAGGTGTGCTGCAGGAGCTACTGAGCCTCTGCACACCATAATGTGTTTAAAGATGTTGAGTGTCTCATATTGTTTTAAAGTGTAGTGTTCACAAAGTGACGTGGGCATTTAAGACAAGGCCTTTTGAGTACTTGAGTCCAGAGGAGTTTCTAAGAGGCTTTTTGTAGGGACACCCTGAGCATTTTTCATTGTTCAGTGTTGCTGCCCATTGTTCATGCTCATCAAAGAAGACCTGTCAATCTCCTCAGCCTCATCCACAAAATGTAATACGTTATATGTGAGCAGTCTCAGGGAGTCATAGATTAGGTAAGATCTGCACAAAACTAACCCATTTGTTTGGACTCCCTGTGTGTTAGATCAAGAGTTGTTCTGATTCTATAATACAGCTGTCACCTAAATGGAGTGTTCACTCCCATGCCTAAGCTACAGTCTGTTTGACTGGAGTGGCTGTTCATCACTGGGATGTCTGCTGGCCAGAAGAAATACCCAGTGTACCAGTGCTGTGGAAACCCTGCTCCTGATACATCTTTATCACTTAGTGGAAAGAGAATTAATTTCCAGGTGAGCATGTTCTGTGATTTCTCTTGGAAATCAAGCTCAGAGATATTTAGCATGGTTTGAACTCAGGTACTTTACCATGAATATGCAGAACTCTCCCAGGCTGAGTGGAGAGCTCTTCCTTTAGCTAGAAGCCCTTACAGCCTCTGCATACCCATTTGGACCGGCACTGGAGAGAGGAGGAACATTTACCCTGTGTTTGTTGCCTTTTGCCATCCTAACGTGCAGTGTGAGATCATACCCCTCTCTTTGTTAGTCTGCCACTGCACTGATTGAATGTGTTAAATCTGTCACTTCGTTCTTTTATCTGATCCTTTTTATACCTGTACCAATTATTTGAAACAGGGACACTTGTCAGCTCTTGTCTCCTTAGTGCCTCTCCAGGTGCCTTTTTGGCTGATTTTGTACGTTTTGCAGCTATTGGAAGCATCTTCATCCCTGCACATATACCCTGTATTTGGAAAAACCTCTTGGCTGTTGTCTCTAGAATGAGTGTGTGCTGGGTTTCATGCAGGCAGCTGAACTGTGAACTCTGCTGTCCTCCAGAGGGAAAAATGTTTGTTTTCCTTGTTGGAATTAAATCAGTACACCCAGGAGACACTGAGGTCACGGAATAGAAATGCTGGAGCAAACTACTTCTGAATTAGATTGCTAAAATGAGAGGAAACAAAATAGATAACTTTGTAGTTCTTCTGCATAGATAATTCCTTTTTATAAAGGCATGTGCTTTGAGGCTTTTCTTTTTTTGATGTACAGTTTTGCAGTGGCATGTATTTTTCTGGTACTATTTTCAGAAGTGTTCTTAATTTTGAAGGATTGAACATGAAAGGATAACTTATAAAACCTCATCATTATGTTTATAATTCTAAATAATAAAGGTAATTGCGTGAAGGAGTCCTACAAGGATTTGGAAGCTCTGCTGGTAAAGAGCAAACAGGCAGTTGGAGGTTTTCTCAGTGCTGGCCTCTTGTTCTGCCAGCAGCAGGTCTGACCACTGTGGTCACTTATTGTGGCTCGGTGTTTCTGTTGCCGATTCCTGAAGGCTGGATCTGCAGCATGCTTGGCAATGTTCTCCTCATGCTCTTCATTTGTACTCTTAGTTTTCAATTACTTTAAGCTTTCTGGGATAATTTTCTTATCTCTAAGAATTACCTATGAGCGTGATCTTGCCTATCAGAAGCCATGGTAGCAAAGCACTGTAAACATTCCCAACATTCTTATCTAAAAATGTTCTTTTTCAGTGTCAACTGCAATTAGAATTACTTTCCAAACACCCCATGCATTGCAAAACAAATTCAACCACCCCATGAGCACCATCCCTGGGGCCTCTATTTGTGTCTCTCTAACCATCCTAATTCACAATAATGAGAAGCATGTAGTGTGTGTTGTGTACTTCTAAAACAAGATCTGTGCATTACTAAATACCTTAGATTTGAGTTGTTTGGAAAAAAGAAAAGCTCTGGGTGAGTCTCATCTGCTCACTGATGCAGCTGAGCTTTATAGTCAAGGGGTTAGGAACTGAGTTTCAACTTGATCATTGATTTCTGCTTACCATACAATCATTGAAGTCCTTTGTGTGCACTGCCCCACTGGAAAACTACCGTGGAAGCCTCGTAATGACCTTCGGGTTTATTAATGCTGATTCATTCATAGTGTTTGCACCGAGGTAAAAACCAGCATTCCAATTAATGTGAGATACTTAATTCCTTCAGAAATAGCAGTGGGGATCTGATGATATCTTTAACAATCAGACAAGGTACCATTAGCAATGGCACATATAGCAATGTGCCTTTATAACAGTGGTTTAAAATAGCATGTCTGAGTCAAGTCCTTGCCCACCTTTAGTGTTATAAATTGAGATGTACCTAGAGGCTGTCACCTTTCCCGTTATAGTTATTCAGAAGCATATTTTAGTTGTGTTTTGACTCACCCCATCCCATGTCAGCCTTGATTCTCCTCTGGATTTTTCAGCAATAGGAATTTTTGGCTGTGATTCTAAAGCACACAGAAATCCTCACTTTGTTGTGAACTGGATCTAGCTCAGAGCATGAGCCATGGTATAGAGAGTGCCATGAGTACGAATCATCCCTCCTGCCTCCCCTTGCTATTGGAGGTTCATGGAGCGAGTAACACTGGCTGCACACCACATACAGTGCCACAACAGGAGAGAAAATGAGCATTAGCAGAAGCAGCCCTGGGGGTTTCAGGTGGTCCAACAACTGAGCACATCTCTTCCAAGAGAAGCTTTCTGTGCTGCTTTTCACAGTGCAACCAACAAAAGCCCGGGCTGATTGATGAGTGAGTCAGTGTGTCAGATTCATGTAATGAGATTATACATTCAATCTAATGAGGGAAAAATATGCTTACCAGGACGGTGTGACAGCACCGTGATTAAATGGTTGGGTACTGGTATTCCCTCAGTGGATTAATTTAAACAAAGGCAGCGGGTACAGTTGACCTGCTTCTGGCGTGTTGCTAGTGATAGGCTCCGAGCAAGGAAGATTAATGGGTTCTGATTGGGTTGATAAAATAACTGTGTGATCATAAAGGTAGATATGAATGGTTTGTATCCTGCAAAGTGGCCTTTGGTTTTTATTAATCTCCCGCAATGATTTATCGTGTTGGAGGTTTCTCCTTTGTTTGAGTCTGAGGGTAGAGAAAGCAAAACCAAAGTGTAACAAAGACATGCTGCCATCTTAATGCATGGCTGTAATCAGAGCACCTGCCCTGCCCATGCTCATCCGTTCGAACTCTAACAGTGAGGAGGGTTTCTCCAGCTCAGACGCACCTGAAGTTTTAGAAACAGGAGTTTCCTGCCAGATCTGAAAGGAACTGAAAGGGATGTGTCTTGCTATCTTCCACTAAAAGCCATGTTTCATAAGGCTCTTAAAGATTGTGGAATATGAGACCTAAATCAATGTGGAAAGAACCGTTTCTAGCCAGAGGCTTGAGCTGATGAGTGTGGGGGGAAATATTCATAAAAGCAAACGTGAGCATCATGATCCAGCCTCCCTCAGCCTGCTCCAGAGCCAGTGGACAAGTGGAGAACGTGTCAGCAGCCTGACATACCTGCTGCTAATCATGATGTGGAGGAGGATCTATAGCAAACAGTGTCTGTTAAAAGAAACTCTCTGTAGAAAGAAATCAGCTTCAAACGTGTTCTTCTCCAGTTGGGGGGGGGGGAAGCTTTCACCCAGAAATGTCAGAGTTTTAGAAATTCTCAGATGTTTTTTTCCTTCTTTTTTAATGCAAAGTCAGGTTCTAGAAGGGAAAATATGACACTGCCCAGTTCTTTTGCATCTATAACAGTGTTAGTTTTGTTCTTAGGGAGCTAAGAGCTCAAGTAGAGATGCCGCCTTATTTGTATTGAATTAATTGAGTACCTTCATGGGCAACGGCATTGGAATCAGCCTCAGTAATACTCTGTCTTAAACATACATAAGTATTTTTAACAGCTTCACACTAAACACGTTTGTTTGGATAGTATTTATTAGGAGATACAGGGTTCTGAGCCTTGCTCCTGTTAGCAATGACAAGGCCGTGGGCATCTTCAGTAGGCAGGTGTCTGGAGAAGGGGAAATGTGAGAGGGAAGGAATCGGAACAAACAAAAGCTTGAGGAATGTGTGAGGCATGGACAGAACCCGGGGTTACACAGCACTTCAGGTCAGTGGCTGTGTTGTAAATATGGAGTGAATCTGAGACTGACAAAGCAGTTTTATCCAGAAGATACAAATACTGGCTTGCTCTCTAACGATATCATGAGCAGTGGAATGGGCTCAAAGGATTGTTAAGGATGTGTTTGCTGCTTTCTCCATCTGAGAGAGAGCATATTTAAAATCTGTACGTTGTCTGTGCTATGGAAACATTTGTGCTGCCATAAGTCAGGTGCTGACCTTTCCCATCTCAAAATCCTGAAGTGTTTATCTCGCATTGAGAGAGCAATTGATTCTCTCCTCAAGAGATGCTGACATTCTAACTGTATTTTCTTTGATACATATGTACTCTGTTTATTGACCACATGAGGAAGCCAGATGTTGTATTTAAAGGGCAAGATAGTATAATCTAAAAGTGAGAGTACCAAGGTCTTTTGTCTTCTGACCCACCAAATTATCATGTGTGTCCACAAGAACTCTGTGTTGTGTTGTTCCTGTTGGGTATTAAATCTCAGTGACTGGGCACAAAAGCAGCTGAGATTTTGGGGTCTAACATTCCATTCCCACAAGAGCCACCAACAGAACCCATGAAACGGGCAGAGCTTTAAGGGAACCACAGCAACCTTTGCCCAAACTCATGGGTATCTGCAAGTCCCCAGAGTGTTTGAATCCCCTGCATGGTGGTGGAGGGTGTCTGTCAGTAGTGTCTGTGTGGACACACACACAAACGGGCCTGACATACGTGTGTGCTTTATTTTACACATCCTGAACACAGTGAGACTCCATCACCTGCAGCAGCTCAAGCAGCAGTTGTGCTGCTGCCGTGGGGAGCTAACGGGCTGTTTCAGTGTTGGATACAGCAGACAGAAATGTGGATGGCTTGCGATAAGCTTTATTTTTACAGCAAAAAAAGAGTTCACTAACTCCCATTGTAATCTACCTGGGCTGTGGTGTGTTTAACTGATTTCACATTGATAATGCTGTAAGCTGGGCTTTGATAATTGCTTTCTGTAATTGGAACAAATTTATGATTATGCTAATTCATCCACTGCCAGCCAGTCTGTAGCAGCTGAGTTAATCCATACCTGCCCCTGCATTTCTTGTCTAGATCATTACGTGATTAGCCTTTGGTAGAAATTGATGGGGGTATTTTAATTCTGAGCAGATTTAATTTCAGGGGGGAAAAAAAATCAGGTATCTTTATATAAACTTGTGGCATATTATAGCAGGCTTCAAGTCTAGTTCAAGATGGAAACAATTCAGATCTTCAGACAGCCTAATTCTTAAAAAGAAATGTATTTAATTGTGTTACAAGCAACTGCGTGGCCTCTGCTGATGAGAAAGCCAGAGGAGTGACATGCTGATGAGTTTTGGGTCTGTTCCTCAGGCCTTGCAGGGTGGCAGCTCAGAACACAGCACCTCATTTCAGTATGGAGGCATGGTCTGCTTCTTTGTTGCCTTTCATTTGCTTGGTTGGTTGTGTGTATGTATTTGTGTGTGTGCTGAATTACTCCAAAGGTTGCATCCCTGCAAGTAACCACAATCTTTTGTCATTGTGACTCCTTTATCAGTTTATCCTGTAAATCCATCCCTTAGTTCTCCATTTTCAACAGCATTTGTCTGCTGAGGCAAAGGCAGTGAAGGAGTTTGAATGAATCTGGGTTTTCTTCAAGGGAGGGGGAAGCTGGAATAGGAGATGAGTATTTGCAGTGTCATCAAGCTTCCAGATAAGAAGCAAAAGGCAGTGCTGCCCTCCCTTACAAATCCTCTTTGGATCACACATCTCTCAACACGTTCATGTTTATGTTCCATCTGTTTAATGTTCTCCCTTCACCGTGATCATCAGTCTTCGAAATGCTTTGCTTTAATGTAAATGTTTTTCATTCACTGAGCCTCGCAGCCCCAGACTCGGCAAACAGTGGATCAGTGTGAGCTCCCTCCTGGAAAACTGTGTACAGGAAAACCCCCTGGAGCGTGCGTGTAACATCCATGGGGACCCGGAGCCCGACGTGCCTCTCGCTGCCCCAGAGCTGCACTTGTGAAATAATGAACTCTGGTAGTACTAGACATGTTTGTCATTTCTTTGGACACGACTCTGTTTGTCATTACACTGCACATAAAGTGAGTTTAATTCTGACTGCAGCCATTGAATTTCTGCCACTTGATTTATGCTTGTGCTGCTGTTCCATAATTTAAATTGCATTCCTAGTTTCTTTGCTGAAACCCTCTCTTATAATGAGTATTACAGTTCACTGCAGAGGGAAACTGAATAGTGAATGGATTACTTGATTGTTCCTTGTCTCACTCAGACCAAAGGAGATTGTAATATGTTCAAAGAGATACTCTTCAGGGAAGAGCTGAGCATTACTGGGTTTAGTAGGGCTGGCTGGCGGCTGCTCCAGAGCCGCGCCTGGGCACCCATGGTCAGTACAGGTAAGGTGTCAGCCAGGGGAATGAACAGCCATGAGGATGGATGTTGGCCAGGAGATTGCCTGGGCTGCTTCCAACAGTGGAAATGAGGACACCAAAGCTGCGTCGTGTGTGAAGTTCATGACAACGGGTGATTGCATCTCCTGACAGTGCCAAGGGAAGTCTCCTCTGGGTTCACACAGATAAGCGTGGCTGGGCCAGGCACTGCTCCTCACTTAGAAACTGCATGGGAATGTTTGTTCTGGTGTGCACGGTGGCACACAAAGCCTTTGGTCTCTAAGTTCTTGAAACTTCTTTGAAGGAGACAGTTTAAAAAGTAGTAATAGTTTTAAAAAAAAGTTCAGATTTGATAAGAAAAGCAAAGGAGTGTTACGAGAGAGCTTTGTAAGGATGCACAAAAAAGCCGGGCACGGCTTGGGTGCCGAGTGTAAGCTTCGATGGTGACATTCTGTCTTTGTTACCATTTTTGGTTAACTTCAGTTTAAGGCAGAGCATATAGAACTTAAACCTTTCAACTGCTTTCGGTATGGAATGTATAATGTACTTAACACTTAGGAAATGCCTCTTGTGACAGATGTGTAAAACAGTGGCTTTATTTAATCCATAGTCATCGTGTAGGATACCAGTGTCACAGATCTGGATTCCTTTCAGGGTAAGTTCTTGGCCTACTGGGACACGGGAAGCTGTGGGCATGTCAGTCACACACCTTTTGTCCCTTGCTAACCGGAGTGAGGGACACTACTGGAAGGGGAAGCTACTGTCTGGCATGAAATGAAATTGGCTTTGCTGGTCAGCTTGTGCAGATTTGTTTATAAACTGGGAAGTGTACAAATCGCAGACCATCTGCGCAGAGCAGAGTGCTAATGAATGCCTGGAGCTAGCAAATCCATAAGCTCATTACCACAAAGTTCCAGGTCCTTCCACAAGTTCCTAACGAGGTTATTCGTCTGAACTGAGATGAGAAGGGGATTTGCCTGCAGGGTCCAGCCACACCTCCTTCAGGTCTGGAAAAGCTATTAAAATAACTCATATTTATTTAGGCTTTTAATAGAATGTGTTGATTCTGCTTCTATTTTTAATTCTTCACTTCTGTAGCAGCGGCTTAGCGTGCCTTAACTGTTTCTTTTTAATGTTTCAAGTTGAGAAACGCCTTGAAGATAATTCCTGGGTCTCCTCAGATACATTATTCACAGCATTTCATGGTATTTATGTACCTTCACAACAAATACTAATGCTCTCTGGGGTGTATGTAAATTGGGAATCTGTTACGACGACTTAGCTGTGATTCCAAGTGATCCCATCCTTCTGTTTCTCTCTCAAAAGAAGTGGAATTAATAATACTTACTACACGTCACCCACCCTATTACAAAGGTTGGGTGATCACTGTCCAACTGTTTGACATGTAAAACACTGTATATCCAGAGTAGTAGTTGTAAATATTTCTTATTTTTTCTCGGTTGACATTTTCTTCCATATTCACTGAATAAAAATCAGCCTTTCTGAGTTACCAGCCCACAGCACCTTCCTCTGAGGTGCAGGCGTAGAAACCCAGTGCAGTCATGAGCTGATTTCACAGGGGCTGCGAATCTCCCTCGGTCGGGGCTCTCTGCTCCTGCAGTCAAAGCTGGTACTTCCCAATCTGATCAATGAGGGTGTTGGCCCAAGGCATCAGTTGCCTGCATTTGGCTCTACAGGTTTCCAGACATTTCCCTTTTTCCTTCTCTTAGGGAAGCCAGAAGGCTCTCCTAAACAGGATGGTAATTGAATAAATGAATAGCTACAGTAAAACCAGAATACACTGTGTAGATTCAAGAGCAAATACAGAAGAAATAACAAGATGCAATTGTTTAGAAAATGAATTCAGTTTCAAGCTTTAATGTTTCTGGTGAAGAGAACCAGGAGGTAAATTAAATTACTCAACTGGAATGAGCCAGTATTTTTTATCATCACATCTCAGATGACATATTAAGGAGGTAGTTACCTGCCACACAAGGGAAAGTGTGATTAATTGCTCCCCTTCTTTTTTTCCTACCTTCTTCCTCTTCTTTCCTTCCTTTTTGCCCAGTAGAACAGCAGTAACGGTTCCCATATAATCCACACCCATATAACTGTGAACAAGCTCTTTGCCATTTTCTGTTCTTTTATTGTTATATTGTTATGACCCAGCATTTCATTTGATGTGCCTTTGTTAATAAGCTGTAGGGTCTTCACAACAGGAATAGAGGAATAGTTTCTTTTCTGAGTCTGTGGATATCTGCCTTTTTGGGAATCCCATCCTAGCTTCACTTTTAATGTTTATAGTAAAGATCGCAGTGACATTTACTAATGAAATCATTGAAACACAATTTAGCAGATTTCCTGCATCCATCTTTTCTTTTCCTCCCTCCTGTTCTTCCCTGCTCCAGGTGGAATGGCTAAAGAACGAGGAGCCCATAGATTCCAACCTGGATGAGAACATTGACACCAGAGCAGACCACAACCTCATCATTCGACAGGCACGTCTGTCTGACTCAGGGAACTACACCTGCATGGCTGCCAACATCGTTGCCAAGAGAAGGAGCATGTCTGCCACAGTCGTGGTGTACGGTCAGTGCAAACGTGCTCGTTGCAGGAGAACATAGATGAGTGAGTGTGCTTTTAGTGCTGGAGCACTTTGTATTTTTAGCATCCAGCTGGTTCTAAATCAAACGGCTCATTTCAGTTCTGTTGCTCAAGGCTGAGATGCCTCCTGCTCTTGGAGAGGTTGGAATTACCAGGGGTTTGTTTGTGATGGATTCCCAGAAGTTATGTCAATAATAACAGTCCTTGCTCCAGATACTAAGAAGATCCAATTATAGACTAAACCACATAAATAAGCCTCACCTCTACCAGGAAAGCCTGGAGCACAAGCCTGGGGAGGTACATAAAGGGCTGCCTTAATTGGATCTGTGCTGCTGCAGTGTCCAGGCACTAACTACTGAATCTAGATGCTACACAGCAAAGGACAGAAGAGTAGAAGAAGGGCTTTATTACCTTCTTCTTGTGCTCTCCATGTTTATTACTGCACGTGTTGTCTTATTAGGGAGGCATCACCTTTTTTGAAGTGAAGAAGTCTTGTTTGTGATTTGAGCAAAACATTTTATGAGAACTGAAATGCCTGCTCTTGCCTCCCTCCTGGACTCTGTCAGTCATTGCACTTCTAGCATATTACTCTTCCAGAACAAATATTTGTGTTCTCTGACACCATGGCCTTGCTGTGGTTGTGTGTTGATGAGCAGCAGTGTTCCTACTGCAGCTTGGAATTCCCCTGTAGAGTGTAAAACCAACCTTCTGCCTTTGAATGACATGATGTGGTCAGAGGTGTTGGTTGATGTCTCTCAGCACCCCCTCACCTCAGGCATGTTGGTGTTTTGCAGTTAATGGAGGCTGGTCGTCGTGGACTGAGTGGTCCAACTGCAACGCGCGCTGTGGCCGGGGCTGGCAGAAGCGATCCCGGAC
This sequence comes from Nestor notabilis, assembly GCF_000696875.1. Classification (NCBI taxonomy): domain Eukaryota; kingdom Metazoa; phylum Chordata; class Aves; order Psittaciformes; family Psittacidae; genus Nestor; species Nestor notabilis. The sequence continues at coordinate 342,325 of NW_009940327.1, read as the reverse complement.
CTGCACCAACCCTGCTCCGCTCAACGGGGGTGCTTTTTGTGAAGGGATGTCTGTGCAGAAAATCACCTGCACTTCTCTCTGCCCTGGTGAGATATGCACAGTCTGCCAAGGACTGGCTCTGGGTAACACTCATGGGAGAGCTGTTCCAGTCTGAAACGCCAGGCAGACAGTTGTGCTTTGATGAGCCCACTGCGGTCAAAAAGGAAAAGGGGAATACTTGCACCCTTGTTTCAGCTGCAGCTCAGAGCTTAATGTAGGGGTGAGCAGCGGTCACAAGCAGCTGTGGTCTGATGTGCCAGGTTTGTCAGTGCTTTAACTTACACTGAAGCTAACTAAATAGCAACTGGTTCAGTAGCAAAATCATGACATGGGGCATGGACCGCTGGATACTACATTTCCTCATTTGTTCACCTGAAACCTCCCATATCTGCTTTTGGGTTTGGTGTTTCACACACAGAGTTAAAGAAAGTCAGTAGGATTGTGTGCATGTATTGCAAGAGACTGTGTTAGTCTGTGGTCACATCGTGACTTGTCTGGAGTCTGGCAAATCTCTCTTCTGGCTTTTACAAGTTTTTAAATACAACATGTGCTGAGCTGAGATTTAAAAACCTTAATATTATATAAGCATGTCTCTGTGTTCATCTGACTGTTCTTCAGTCTGATTTGTGCATGAAAAAGAAAGGGAACTGTGGAAACTCTTCTCATTTTTGGACAAGGTCAGGGGCAGCTATAAATCAGGCAGCAGAGAAACAGACTGATCTTCTCTATTGCTCAGGGCATTAGCCAGAAGTCTACAGGGCCAGCTCTGCTCTGCTCTTTCTGTAAATGCCAGCATCCCTGCCCTGGTAGAAAATGCATGGCCTCGACGTCAGCCTGGCCTCTGCTAGAAGTTGTGCTGAACCCCTGGAAGCTAATATCTGGGTGGCCAAGGAAACGTTTCCTCCCGCAGTTTGAATTGACTGTGCTTGCAGAATGTTACGTACTGGTGCTGTTCTAAAAGCTTCCATCTTGCACGCTTGGGGTGGTACATCCTAACGCTGGATTTTAACGTCACATCTGATCAAACTCTGTTTATTTCTCCTCAGAATTAAACTTTACTTGCTGTGACCTGAGGAGAAATAGGACGCAGGTATTCTCGGTAGGACCTCGGCTACAGCAGTTCTGTACCCAGTGATGATACTTGTTTCTCCTTCCTCCCCATTCAGTGGATGGAAGCTGGGAGGTGTGGAGCGAGTGGTCTGTGTGCAGCCCGGAGTGCGAGCACCTGCGGGTTCGGGAATGCATCGCGCCACCTCCCCGCAACGGGGGCAAGTACTGCGAGGGCGTGAGCCAGGAGTCGGAGAACTGCACGGAAGGGCTCTGCATTCAAGGTGAGGAACAGTCGGCGCTCGGGTGGGATTAGGAGGGATGGCCTAAACCGCGTGCTGTGAGCCAGGGAGCGTAGGGTGTGCGCCACGCACCCGTGTCAGCGCAACGCTTGCGGCTGAAACACTGCTGTGAAAGAGACGGTTTTCAGAGGGCTGCGTGTGTGAAACTGGAAATCCACCCAGCACACACTTTACCTGTTAGTTATCAGCTGAGTCTAGAAATCCAAATAAAGGCTTTTTGCAGTGTGTAGTTGCAATCACGTGCTGCGACACTCAGTGTCCTACTTTGTCTTGCAAGTGAACCAGCAAAGCCCCACCATGAATGCTCTTGGTGCAAGAGCTGTGTAAGGTCAAAGTTTATTCCATTTGTTGCCTTTAACACAGAAGATAAATAAAAGCAAATCTACTTAATGGTGAGTTCAGGCGTTCAGGATCTACATTTGCATGGCCTGCAGCTTGAGCGAGAGGTAGGTTCCTCAACAGAAAGACAAAGGGGGATGTCAGCTGGTCCAAACAGTTCAATTCATCACAAGGGGTTTGGGGCTGGCCTTTTGTAGCAGACACAAATGTAGTGATGGCTGTGGGAAATAAAGCAGGTTGCCTTCTGAAAGATCCTGCGAAGAAACATCGAGGCTGAAAGCAAAACCACTTGAAGCTGTAAGGAGCCAGTTGCCTGTTCACCTTCCTCCTCAGAAAACAGACTTCAGAAAAAGTAGGAAGGTAAAAATAAAATCCATCCCATGACAGCCCCATCAGTGATGAGATACACATAGAGTGCAGGCAGAGTATTTATTTTTGTTGTTATTTAATTGGATGCCTATGAAGGAAGTCAAACTGACAACCCTGGAGACACAGTTCTCTGTTTATCCACAGAATAGATTACAACAAAGCAGAGCTTCCAAGCTCCTGCTTTACTTCAGCTCTTCTGGTAGCGTGCCCTGTTAAGAACGCCACTGGACATAAGCCCACAGCACGTAACGATGCGATAGGTGGGCTGTTGGAATAGTTACAACTGGCAACTAACTTAGTTTTAATAATTACCTGAATTATTAGTTACTATTTTCGTTGTGTGTCATATGCTTTGTATAAAATCAAGCTCTTTGCATCAGGGTCTGTCCCTCTTCCTTATGTTTGTACAGCCGCTGATGCAAAGAATATTATTACTAATGAACCACTAACGTGACTAATGGCACTGCAGTAAAAGAGAAATATGTCCCAACAAGTTGAAATCAATGGGACCAGCACAGGATTCACCACTGCCTCTTCACAAGAACTCTAATTCTTCTGTGCCATGGCGTTTAGAATCACTTCATAGATGCAGTTTTAAGAACATGTAACGTATTTTGCACACCCATGTGCAAACAGAAGTCAATGGTGCATGTCTGAAAACAAGTGTCTGGAATAGCAAAGGCTTTCTCTTTCAGTTGCAAATCACTTTTCTACAAATGGGACTTAAAGTGCTCTTAATTGACTTAAAATGTTCTTAATAAGCTGTGTGTAAAGAACTTGCCTCCTTTAAATAAATGGATCATTATGGGTAAAAAGATACAAAAAGCCTTTTTGAAAATGGGAGTAAATTTTGCACAGATTTAATCAACCTGTGTCACTGTGGAACACAAAGCCTGTAAAATACAACTTTGATGTTGAAATGAACTATCAAAATCATTTTACAAAGGATAAGTGGCATAAGTAATAAACCCCACATTTTATGATTTAAATGAAAAGCCATTTAAAATCTAAGCCTGCTCGGGGTGCATGTGTTGACATCAAAGCAATACTATTTAAAATTACCAACTAAATTCTCATCTTATGCTGAATATCAGTGGGGGGGATCTGCTGCTGCTGGATTTTCCTGCAAAGGTGAGATGGGAGTAGGGGAAACTGAACTAACAATACTCTGAAATGAATTCAGAGACAAACAGAAGGGACGAGTCTATCTCTGCTGCAGACACCAGCAATTTTTCACCTAATAGAGGGATCAGAAACTGATCTCCAGATATTTGGGGGTGGGGAGTGTGTGGAATTCTACTCTGGTGTAGTTTGGAGTTGAGCACGTTGTCAGGATTATCCTTTGTGTAACAGCACTTGTCTGGAACTGAGCGAGCTCCAAGTAGTAAAAGAGGAAGCTAAAGCCCCAGTGTCATGAAAGCTGCTACTGTTGAGTGGAGCTGCCATCAGCTCTGGGCTCTGTGTTCTCAGGGTTACACCAGCTCCTCTCCTCTGCTGGGGTGAGGGTACCAGGAGCGTGTGTTGTACCAAGAGCTGCATTTCCAGACGCATTCAACCAGGGTGAGGTGTTCAGAGTCTCTTATTTCTTTCATCTTGAGAGTGTGCTGCTATTCCTCCCTTACGGGTCGAGCTGTATGTATCTCCTTGTGTCAGATTATTTTTAGGGCTGTAATTGCTTTCTCAGCTAACAGGAATTGATGCAATTACCCTATTTTTTAAAAATCCTTTTCCCCTGTTCATCTTCCACTATGTGCCTTTTCTGCTCTGCTTTCCATCCCCTGGGGAATGGTGAAGGAAATGCAGTGCTGCGCTACAGAAAACTAATCTCTTGGAGGTTATTTATCAGGCACAACTTGTTAACTTTGTTGCTTTTGTGAGGCAAAAATAGAAATGAAACATTTCTTTGGTTAACAAGTAAGAACTTAAATGTAAGTAAGGGAGAGAGCGTGAGATGCCAGGAAAGCACAGGGCAGACTGAACTGGCAGAAAAAGTGCTAATCCCTGGTATTGGTTTTCAAGTTTGGAGGCAGGCAGTGAAGAGGAGATTAACTTGGGGTCTCCTCAGAGGTTCTTTACTCGGTCCCTGACAGGAGAGGCTGGGCAGAGCCCAGAGGGGACACTCTTCTATCCTCCTGTTCCTCGCTTTGGTGTTTGATTTGCTGGATGGATCCAGACAGTCCAGTCCGTACCTGAGGACCAGCTGGAAGTGCTTTTCTTTCAGGAAATTTCTCCTAGGACTTGTAACAATTGAATAGATAGAAACTTAAATGCAGAAGAAAGGTAGGATTATGTGGGGGGTTGCTATATAGGAAAGACTGCCAGGCTGACCCAATCCGAATCCCTTTCACTCACAAGAGTCTTAATACCTTCTTCACTTCTTGCATGTTTTGTTCTTTCGTTGTTGATTCCCTACCAGTGTTCTCCATAGTACACTTTTCCATGGCAGATTTCTCTTTGTCTTGCAGAGGTGAAAGCTTTTTCTTTGCTTAATAGAAGAGAAGGTTTCATAGAGCTTTTTGATTTACTTTTATCTATGTGCTTTAATGTTATGTTTTATAACTTCAAAACCTATTGATTTCTTTTCCCAGAGACCCCAAAAGAAACAAACAAGTAGGCCATAAGCAGATGAACTACAAACGTGGTTTTACTAATGCATCATAAATCACCAGTAATTTTGTTTTCCATTTTTCAATCAGCCATGATACTGAGTATTGCCAAGAGGCATCTGGGCCCAGCAGTGCCACCAGGTTGTCTGGGAAACGCATTTCAGTTCTACTGTAGAGAGCTGGATGTCAGCAGCGTGAAACTGCTTGTTCCTATTGCAAAGCTCTATCTGACCCTATTCAGTTGGTGTTTATGTCCATCATTTCCAGCAAAACTGAAAAACAACCTTAAGAAGGGAAACCCCCACCCAGCAAACCAGCAAAGCCCAAATCCAAGAATCTTTATTAAACTGATCATTATTGCAGATGGTAAAAATAACAGAAGGTGCCTCATAATCCATTTGCTTTACATCATCACACAGCAAAACACTCAGCTGAGCATCCTGAACCATGCCGTGGTTTCCACTGAGGCACAGGATTGCAGTAACTGCTTGTGCTGATAACCCACCCCTGAGGAAGCCAGTCCCAGATCCTTCATCCAAAACCATCCAAAAGATAAACTGGGGAACAACTCAGTCAAAGGGAATTTCCTTAGAATTCAAATATAATTGCATATGCATGGTAGTATATTGATCTTTGTGTTCTTTATACACACATATAGATGCCGTTATTATATCTTACATTATAGTGCCATATTTAGATACATAAATGTGATACATTGTACATGTTTATATTTTATAAATTGTTTAATTGTCCATCACCTTTCCATCTATCAAACACATAAAGAAATAATTAATTCTTCACTGACTTTCTTTGCCACATGAGTATTGAACTTCCCTTACTGCTGTATAAGATTCCGAATCAAAGCACCCAATAAAACTAATAAATACTTGAATTAACCAAGGGAGAAACTACTGCAAAGAAAGACAGAATCATCCTGAAAGAGATGTGGAAAAAAATAAAGGAAAAAATGTGGATAACACAAAATATTCATATTGTCAGCAAACAGGGAGACAATGTTTCATGTCTAGAGCTACACAGAAGCGATAGAGGAAACAGATATGCTCCATGTAAATTTATTAAGTGCAACTTTCTCTCTCTCTCTCTCTCTCTCAGATAAAAAACCTCTTCATGAAATAAAATCCCAAAGTAAGTTGTTTTTTTTTTTCTCTTGTAAATATGATTTTTCTCATCTTCTCTGCCATTCTGTTTTATTTGTTCAGGAGCTGAATAAAGCTGAAGGTTATATGAAAGGCTTTCACAGCTACCGAAAGTGCCGCCTTAGCAACTTCGTGGTGGTAGTTTAAGACTGAAAATAGTCATTTGTGTCTGAGTGGGAGCCCTTTCTGCATCGTGCGTGGCTTGACACTGGCCTCTTGAGGACCTGTAATTAGAAAATGAGAAGCTAATACAGGGGTTTGTGCTTTCTTGGTTCAGATGTGGTTCCACCACTGGCTCTGATCTTGTTCAGCTCCTTTTCAGCCTTTGTCTGTCAGGTGGTGAAGGGAGCTTATCCGAATTACCCTGTAAAGAATAGACAGTTGTCATTTACGTGCTGCTGGGGGTTCTCCCTTGTACTTTTTGTTTCTTAGTGTTAGACTGATTTCAGTGGAATTTTAGTTTAGAGCAGCACATTTGGAGTGAACTAACTGAAAGATACAGTTTCATCCAACCCACAAGCAGCCTCTGTGCTCTAACACAGAACATTGCTTTGTTCTTTCATAAACCCTATGCAAAGTTTGGAGGATTTTTGACTGTTTAATTTTCAGCAAAAAAATCATCACTGACTTTTGGCAAATAGATTTATAAACACATTTTTGGCTTCATTCCTTTTGAGGACTTAAATCAATAATCCACCTCTGCTGAGAAGTAACACATGCAATTGTTTGCATTGTCTGAGATGAGTCCAGCTCCTGGAGAGTAAGAGGTGTTTGAACTGAGCTTAGGAGTTGCTGTGGTTTTATTTATCTGCACAGTTTCCATTTAATTAGAGAGTCTGGAAAGAATATCAGTCAAATCACTTTATTTTCTGATTTATTAAAGAAGTAACTTCAGTGGAATAGATTCTTGCATGTAAAATACGCAGGAGAACTAACGGGTTTGGTTGTAGCTGTGGAGTTAGAGCCAGAGAACAGCTCGTTGCTGTTCAGCGAAACAGGACCTTGGTTTAAGACTGCACGAACTGATGCAAAATCAGTCTGAGGATCATTGAGAAACAACCTGTTTTATTAAATAACCTCTTGCACAATTCTCTCGTTTTTGCTCCTTGTTCTCGACAACTGGTTGTGTGAGGGAAAAGGAACCAAAATGAGGGACAGGGAACTGGGGCAGGGCAGGAAGCTGGAAAACCCTTCCCGCTCTTGTAGGAAACTGATGGCAGAGAGGGGATGTATGCCCTGCATAGCTCCTGCAAAGCACTTATTGTAAATGAGATAATTTAATCAATTACATTTCCTAATGTACTAAACCAAATGTTTCATTTTCTGCTCCTGCACATCTTAAATTATCTTCAGGTGCTTTATGAAACTTAATCATAGTTAATAGAAACTTCATTACCATCAAATGTGCTTTCAATAAATGTTGTGTAACAGTGTCAGGAGGTGGAGTGAAATATAGGCTACAATTACCACCGACACATATCCTGGCACGGGAATGGCTGAACTCGCAGTGCTCCAGCAGAGTCCCTGCGCCGCTGGCCGGGACGATGCGCTTCATTACACAGTAATTGGTTGACTATGAATGTTTTCTTTTCTAGTTTGTTTGTTTTTTCACTTTGTTCCCTTCTGGGAACAAATGAAAGCAGAAAACGAGCCTGTTCCCCCGTTTGCCATGCGTTTCTTTTGTCTTTAATGTCTGCTCTCCCACAGAAGAAATTTTCCATTAGATAGGGTAGAAAGGTTGAAGAGATTTGGAACAGCTCTTCCAAGTCTTCCATGAGACATAACAATGACCATTTTATTAAAGATAAGGAAATTCAATCAGAATAATTGTAAGATTTTTTTAACAATACCATTTACAGAAAATTATGGATTTCAGGCTTAGGGATACTTCAGAGTATTCACTAAAACCAAAATTCTCCCCAGAAGGATTTTGAGTCAGACTGTTCTCATATTTAAAGTTCTGTTCTTGCTCTCAGCTTTAACCCGTGTACGACAGTCGTGTGCAGTTATAAAAGTATGAAACTTAAATTACCCGATGTCTGAATGGATTGAACAGAAGCAGCCAAGCTATTTATGTAGATTGAGAGTAATAAATTGCACTTACTCACAGGTGAGAACTTGAGGTGTGTTTTATATTCTGGTTCTGATGGTAAAAGATCAATTTTCTACCTGTTGCCATTATGGTGGCAGTAATTTTTTACTGATAGGTTATTTCTGCATGTTTCAGGCTTTATAATTTAGTATCCCATGAAGATAGAAAAGGTAATTCAAATTTTCAGCACTTTTCTGTTTTAAAGTAATGATCAAAATGAAAGGCTTAAAGAGACTTTATGGTGGAATAACCACCAGCTTTCAGCAGTTCTCTAGGAAGGAGAAGACCCCCCGCTTGCTGCCAGGTTTCTTCCACCACATCACATCCCTTCTCTTGGCTTATTCATTGTACTAAATACCCACAGAAATGAATAGCAATAACAACAAAATAGCTTAGGAATAGAAAACTGGAAGAAATAGAAATGTAATTAGTTTCTGTACTTTTCTTTCTGCACCTGATTCTAGAGGATAAAACAGAGGTTAAGCAGTATGTGATTGGCACTGGACTGGGATGTCCTGGTTTGATGCGAGGGATTTCCAGCCCTCTCTTAGGACCCTGTCTTCCTACATTTCCTTTTCCTGTCTGGTGTAAGGGAATATGGGCATCTCCCATTGATAGTCCCATATAATTATGTTGTCAGCTGAAGCTTCCTTTCTGCAATTTCTAACTCTCTGGAATTCTCTATCCAACATTTTACTGTGCAGCAACTGTAACATTCTAAGAGGTGGGTTAGAGCTGTTAGTTACAGGTTTATTCGCTTGTCATCACTCATGATGTGCCACAGAAGGTGGATTTCTTCTGAAAGCTGGTATTTGCATGGAAACATCCTGATTGTTTTATTTTTTCCCTTTCTCAGTGCGAGGGGTTTCAGAAATTCAGCAGAACTTTGCAGAAGCATTTTCTGGGCTAAACAGTGGTTCCAGTAAAACTGAGTTCAGAATGTTTCTTCTGGGTTGAATGGGATGCTGGAATGTTGGGTTTGGGGCTGACTGGGAACAATTGGAGTTGGGAATGGAAGAGGTGTTTTCCATTAAGGATGTTCTGAATTTCTACACTAAAATATATACATGGCAGAAATCTCCCCTCAAATGCTAATTAAGTGATTTCAGTACTTGGCTATTTATGGTTTCTGTCCCTAGTGGTTTATTTAATGATACTGAGGAGTCTGGATTTCCTGGTTAGTTCTTGTCTCTGTCATTTGTTACAAATAAATGCCCTTTGTGTACCAAGTGCTTCACACTTGACAGCAGCAGCACCATATACAGGATAACAGATGATGTATAGGGTGAATCTAAGATTCTCTCCTCCTCTAAACTGGAGTTTGGCATTAAGGGAACCATCTAAAGACCCACTAAGTGTACTTGCCAAGTAATTTAATTTCATGGTGCGTGGTCCCAAATCCCAGAAGATCTTGAATAGTGGGACTGGATAATTCCAATTACATAATATTGCAGGTTTCATTTGGATTCACTCAAAGCAATGAGTTCTTTTTCTCTGCTGTAGAAGTCTTAGAAAACTTGGTTGTGAGCTTAATGCACAGGTGCCAGCACAGGCAAGGTTTGGGTTTTAAAGACTGAAGGTCTTCAAGTGGGATCTCCTCAGGCCCTCTGAGTGGTGAGAGATGGACTGTTCCTTCCTGTATTAAAGCTCACACAGAAAAGGAAGAGGGGGGGAAGGGGAAAGCTTCACAAAGGTTTATCAGGGGATTCATGACCTCCTGGATTAGCTCCAGAATTCAGATTGTAAACTCAGTGATAGGGAAGACTCAGGCTGATACCTGGAGCAGCACTGCCCTTAAGGGCTGTGATGTGCTCCACATCTATGTCTCAAGCTTTACCTCCCCAGCCTCTGCTCACCCCTCTGCTCACTCCAGCCAGCACCAGGCAGCACGTTTCTCTGTGTGTTGCTGACTTGGCACCTGCTTTTCTCCTTTCAGATATTGAGACTGCCAGTGACATCGCCCTGTACTCTGGCCTGGGAGCCGCGGTCATTGCTGTAGCCGTGCTGGTGGTTGGCGTCACCCTGTACAGGCGGAGTCAGAGTGAGTACGGCGTGGATGTGATTGATTCATCTGCACTGACAGGAGGCTTCCAGACATTTAATTTTAAAACAGTCAGACAAGGTTAGTGTTGTGATTTCATTTTCTTCTCTCCAGAGCTCCTACTGCAGAGATACTAAGCTCATATTCAATGAGTGGCGGTGGGAGGGCGGCTTGTTGCTGAGCAGCTGTGCTGAAAGCTGCGGTACGAGGAACGGGAGCTGGTGGTTAGAGCTGTCTCTTACTGTCTGTGCTGCCTGTCATGGCAACATGGACACATGCATAATCTTTATGGACCAGGCTCTTAGGTGCTTTAGAAATACTGTCACCAGCTTTGACGACGACATTTGTGACTCAAAAAGCCCAAACAAATCAAAACAACCCAGGAAGCAAGTCTGCAGTCCCTTCCCAAAGGTCACAGACCTTTGATTTCCTTTACTCTATTAGAAGTGATGAGTTTTTACCGTTCATTTGAGAAACCCAACTTCAAGCATTTTTATAAGCTGCTGTTAACATGTAAATGTCCACGTTCTATGGAAATAAACACATATAACCGTGTACTGATTTGAAAAACAAACTTGGGAAAGCCACCAACACAACATGGAAGAAATACTTTCACTAAAAGCAGCTCTCAGGTGTTCTCTGGAACATTATTGCCTTTGGACAGAAAGGTGGGAGGAGTACACATGGTGATCGCTTTGAAAGAGTGCTGACATTCTACCAGAGACCTGCCTTACTGTGGGTGTGCTGGTGGGGGTGAAACATCCCTGTGTCTCCCCTCTCTTTGGGAAGGAGGAAGATGTGGCAGAGTTGGGAGCGGGGGGAGGGATCCGTTGTCTTTACACTTACTTTACTTTCTGGGAGACAATCCCCACCAGGCACGTACTGCAAGAGATTGGATAAAGGGAGACAAGGATGTTTGAAGGATGTTCGCTCACTCATTTAAAAACCCGAGCCTTTAATTAGAGTCATGTAATTCCCAATGACTGTCTCAAATAGTGACTTTTTTCCTTTTAAAGCCTGGTTTTGAGTCTGGGGAATTGTTTGTTTGACTTAATGTTTCAAAAACATTAGTTCTGGATGCTCTAAACCATCTGAGTGCGGCAGTTTCTCTTACGCCAGGATGTGATTAGTTCAGTGTCAGGTACTTTGGGCTCTCTGTCTGGGGGGGGGGTTAAATAACAGCGTTTGTAAACTAAACAATTCAGCTGGAAAAAGGCCAGTTCTCAGTATTTGCTGAGAAAAGGGAGCGCATTCCTGACATAGGGACAACAGACCAGTGTGATCCAGATTTTGTTCTCTGGAGAAATGTATGTCTAACATTAGCAACCCAAGCTGCAGTCCCTTAGAAAAGTGATTTTACTAAAAACCAAACAAAAAACCAAAAACAAAGCCCTAACAAAAAAGGGCCAAACCAGCCAAAGCATTCAGACCCCAAATCTGTCCTTTTCTTCTCTTGTTTTTCCAGAGTGTTTTCTGAGCTAAAATGTTCCTAAATGCTGTCGTTCACAGTAAAGGTCTGCAGGTAGAGAGAAAGCAAACAGGCATTCACATAAACCTGAATCCCAAACAAAAAGGAAATTCCTCTTGGATTCCTGCACTCTGGAGTTGCCTCAAGTGCAGCGAACACAGTGGTCGAAGTACCTGTTGGAGCTGTGGCACCATTTCATCAGTTCTATAACATCAGCTTACGTGGTTTTTGAGCTCTGAGAGTACCAGGAAGGAAGAGCAAGTCTTTGATTGAGATTTGTGACCTGCCACCTTGCCACAGTCACTAACTGCGGCTCTGGTTCCTCCCAGGTAACTCCCTGCTTTTGAACTCGTCCATGCAGCCGGACCTGACGGTGAGCAGGACGTACAGCGGGCCCATCTGCCTGCAGGACCCCATGGACAAGGAGCTGATGACAGAGTCTTCACTCTTCAACCCACTGTCAGACATCAAAGTCAAAGTTCAGAGTTCATTCATGGTGTCCCTAGGGGTGACAGAAAGGGCCGAGTACCATGGAAAGGCGCACTCTGGAACTTTTCCTCATGGGAATAATAGAGCTTTTGGTACAATACAGGCTAGAAACAAGGCTACGTACATTCAGAACCTGTCCTCTATTTCAACCACAAGTGAGCTGAAGACAACTGCCATTTTTGGACATCTGGGTGGCCGTTTAGTGGTTCCAAACACAGGTGGGTAGATCCTTTCTCATTAAAAGCATATAGAATAATTTTAGATCAAACTTACTTTGCCTGATGTAGTGTTCTATAACTAAATAAAAAAAAAGGAAAGAAAAAGAGGTTCTCTTACACAAACTTTGGGAAGTAGAGCATGTTGCCCACACAGGAGATGACTGATCAGAAGAAAGCTTGTGATGAGTAGTAAAGAGGCATTCTGCCTATTTGAACTGTTATAAATTACTGCCTCTCTTGATGTTTTCAGCATGAAAGTCATATTAATCAAAGCTGATGCTTACTTGGATCCTGATCCAAGAGAAGGGCTCCCCAGGAAGGAGGTCAATATTGGATCAGCATCTTATATAATGGGGTCATATTCAAAGCAGAATCTACAACATCCACATCTGACTGCGTTAACATTGTCAGACTTCATTATGTGACTGAAGGCTGCAGCATACAACAAACAGCTGTCCCTGGAGAACAGCTTCCTCTCTCCAAGAGGACTCCAGTGTGCCTTTCGTTAGTGTTTACTCCTGGCTTTCTGGGTTTCTCTTTCTTTTAGCCTAATAGCTAGACAGATTCCCAGAGTGGAGCACTTCAAAGTCAGCTGCAGTTTAAGATCGGGCTGTGCACCAAAACATCGCAGCAGAGATGCTCGATTTGCATTAAGTAGAGTTTGTTTTGTGACTTCAGAGTTCTGTGGGATGAACTTTAGACTGAAGAAGTTGTTTGTTAAATTAGCTGGAAACATACGGCACCAAATGAGAATCAGATCAAGGATGTTAAAATCATGGCCCTGCAGTATGTTGCACTACACCACCATGTTCAGATCACGCTGAATAAAATTCCTTATGTTACTCTTGTATCAGCTGTTTCAGCCTTAAGGAAACAGCTGATGGTAACTTTTGTTTCCACAAATTATTCCCTTTCTAAGTGGTGAAGCAAAGACATCTGCCTGTACCCGAGGATGCAGCCACATCCACCCTATGAAAACAGTGTCACTCAGGGACACAGAACAGAGGGAATTCACCTGTTTAAGACCTCTGTTGGAGCAAGAAGTTTTAGGCATGGGGGTCTATATGATTCTGTATAATCCCAGGCTCTAAGATAGGTAAATATTACTAAATATGTGGTTCATATTAATAATGTTGTATCAGAACCACTATTTCAGAGGAGCATTCCTCTGCTCACAGTTGGCCTTTCTAGGTGCTGTAAATCAGAGGCCAGCTGTGCACTGCTCTTTACATCCAGAGCCTTTCCCAAAGGTAAGTTCTGGGTTTGCTCTTTTGTAGGAGTCAGTTTGCTGATACCACATGGAGCAATTCCTGAAGAGAGTTCGTGGGAAATCTACCTTGCCATCACTCAAAAGGAATCCAGGTAAGAAGGACATAAAAAAATCACACACACCCCCCGCCTAGTTACACCATCAAGTCTCTGTTGCAGATGCTTATGATAATCCATTGGGAGAATAAATACTGAAAGGCATATACCAAGTTCTTCCCTGAAATTCACTGCATCCAGAAAAAAAAAATGGGTACTTGTCATTGTTTTCTCTTCATTTTCTTGCCTCTCCAGTTAACCTTCACAGTATTCCAGCATGGAATGACAATATTAAATGCTGTCATTTGGTAATGTTTCCCTTTCCTGCCTTGCCTAATAAATGGCTCAGAACTGCATGAGAGTCTTAATGCCATGTCACTTATTACACAGAGAAGACTCTTGCTACTTGCAGCAAGTGTGAGAGTTCATCTAATTAACCAATTCCAGTTCATTTGGCATTAAATAATTCCCAGAACTCCCATATGTTTGTCCAATATGTTCTACAAGGGGAAGGATTCTTTAAAAGCAATTAAATAGCTCCGTTCAGCCTGGCCCATCCTTGGTCACTCACACAGCCCCCTGCTGATGTTGACTGTGGAGCCAGTGATGACAGAGTGGCCCTGGCACTTCCCATAACTTATGGGAAAATAAAGACGTATGAAAGTTGGCTCCAGGGTTTCTAATTCAGAGACATTTGTATTTGTAATGATATTTAAGAAATGATGATTTCTTAAATTAGCTGCAAGGAGGTGATCTGAGGTAACTGATGTCAGGGTTTAATTTTAAGGCAATCAACTACCATTTGTAAAGGGTAGCAGTGGTTGGGGATAAGTGATGGGGTTCTGTGTTCCCTAGGAATGCAGGAGCTGTGAAAAATTGTTATTCCCAGGCACGGGCAGAAGCAAATAGAGTTTTGCCCCAACTCTTTGTCCTGAGTACTCGTTCTGGGATCAGGTCAACAGATCTTAAGTGTCTGTAAAGGCAGTGGGGCTGCTGCTGCTGCCAAGATGCTCTGTTGTGGCTTTTGTTCTCACTCAGTCGTCACCTCACAAATACGTGCATGTGCAGTCTATAGGAAGGGATGTCACTGAAGTTGTTTGTTAGAACTTTTCAAGGTGGGGTTTAAGTGCACTTCCTAAGCTCCTATTACAGTTAGAGTGTGGATGCTACCTCCAGGTGAGGTGAGAGACGTGCAAAGTCAGTTTGCAGGATTGGAATCTGATCGATCTAAGGGCAGGACGACACCTAAGTGTGCCTGCATGAGAGCTACATTCACTTAAAGCTATTACCCAAGTTGGTTTGGGTAACTCAGGTTTTAATGCTATAGCCATGGAGCGCTCAGGCAGGGGAGGGGTTTGGCTGTTGCTGTGTTGCTGTTGCGAAGCTCTAAAGGGTAAAGTTGTTGTTAGCTTGAAATGTGACGGAGATATTATATGCTAACTTTTAAGTAGGGATTTTTCCCTTATTTATAGCTTGGTTTTACTATTGTATCTTATTTATATCTTGGTTGAGGTTATTCCCCTTATTTTTATCTTGGAAACACCATTTACTTTAACTTTTTAAATCCAAAACCAACGGGGCAAGATGCTTCAATTGCTTGGTTTTGTCTAAGTGAGCGTCACTCAGTTTGTCACTGGTTCTGCACAGGTATTTAAGAAACACATTTATGTGGGATGGGGTTGAATCTGGATTGGAATGAAAGAAATGATTCTTGTGGGATATTTCATCTTTCTAACTTAGCAAGCAGTTAATGTGACCAACCACGGGCGATTATGTTTGGATGAGATGAATCCCCAGACTTAATTGTGCTGATGGGCTCTCCGTGGGCTGTAATGGAGCCCACATGCACAAACCTACTTCCAGAGCTCCAGATTTCAGCAGAGCAGTCTCATCCCTCCCAGCTGCTGTAGGTTACACTGAGCTCATTCTTGCTGCAGGATAGGAATGTGTTTGCAAAGCAGGGAGATCACGCTCAATCTGGGAAAATTCATGAGACCGTGTTTTTAAACCATAATTTGTTTTATCTTCACTACTGTGAAAATATTGTTGATGACAGTCTTTGAAGGCAGAATTAGATGGTAATACTACCAGCTGGCGCATAAAGCAGGGCTGACTTGCACACAGCAGTTCTAGTGGTGTGTTTGGTTTAAGCAAATTGAAATGTGATTTTTAAAGACCAGAAACCTAAAGTGACCAGCCAACAATCTGGGTAGATGTGGCCTAATAGTTTTGTTTCATCTCCAGCTACTGCTTCTACGTGAGAATTAGCACAGTAATTGGATTCTTATCCTTTGCTGTAACAAATGAGGGAGGGACTTAGGGGTTTAACTGAAATATTTTAAACTTTGCAGTTCAATTCAATTCTCCTTCTTAGAAATTGCCTGACAAGATGTTATTGTCTTTCTCTCCCCAAGCCTACAGCCAGAGGGCACGGATGTTCTTCTAGGACCAGAAGTCACGTGCGGGCCCTCGGAGGTGGCTGTCAGCACCCCCTTTGCCCTGACCATACCGCACTGCGCGCAGGTCAATTCGGAGCACTGGAACATTCACCTGAAGAAACGGACACATCAAGGAAAATGGGAGGTAAGCTAAGACTTCATTCACTCTTAAAAGGTGCTAATGATGGACACACAGTTACTCTTCCTCATGCAGGCACAGGCAAAGATTATGTGACAGAATCAGACATCTTAATTTGAAATAGAGAAAGATTTTGCATATTGTTAGGCAGCAGCTAAACTGCACTGAGGTGTGCAGAAAACTTCATGATCGAGCCCATGGGACAGTAGAAACTGTTCTCTCAGCTCAGTAATGGAGCCAGTAGCCATTTACCTTTAAAAACATCGTTTTGATAGATCACAGCTCCCACAGAGCCCCACAACACAACAGATCATTATATCCAAGAATTTATCATGACATAAAGTTACGGAACTGGTTAAAAGCAGACACTGCATATACATCTTATTTCTTTTTAACCTGGAAGGTTAAAAATCTTCTCTCTCTACATGTCATTTTAATGGGCATTCAGTGACCATGCTGTGCTCATAACCTGTGAAGGATTAGTGTACATTCAATGAAAAATTTTGCTTTTTTAGTTGAACATGTATTTTCTAGTCCTGATTTACTGGGAAATTAAGCTTTGTGCATTAGTAAGATGGGCATCTGATCATTTGGGTCTGTCCCCCTGCATACTTTAACCCAATGGCCATCTTTGACTTATACTGCTCGGTAGGCAGCAGTCTCCAACCTGTTAAACCTCCTGCATTATTTGTGGGGACAGCCTACTAATAATACTCCTAAAGGGACAGTTTAAAGCATGAACCAAACTGTTGTTCACCATTACATAAAGCCACACAGGATAGAAAGGTGCTGAATTTCCCGCCTATGAAGCATTCACTGTACACAGTAGAAGCCCAGACCCCAGTAATGAGACACAAATCCATAGTTGATCAGATTTTATTGCACTGCTGCTGATGGACCTGTCTGGTTCTTCGCATTGTGAGGGGAAAAACAGTAGTTAACACAGTCCCAAATCCCATAACTAGCTTCAGAGAAGGAAAAGGATAAAGCACTACGATGTTTGCTGCTCTCATTTAAACCATTTCAAGTTCAGCTTAGTTTTCCTACTTTAAATGCTTTCAGTACTTAGCTCCATCAGTGTTGGTTACAAACACCCTGGAATTAATAAGGAGCAGAACACCAGGCTGCAGACTGCTCAAAAGCTCATCTAATGATGCTGTAATGCAGAATGAAGAGTGGTGGGATAGGTAGTTTTTAGATAAAAATAAACATGACTGTAATGCATGCTCTGAAAGGAAGTGAAATACCAACAAGCAAATACCAAATACCAATAAGCAAGCCAAATTCAAGGTTTGCTTATTGACTTCACTCTTTAGGTAAATTGACATTGGGGGAAGAATTAGCTAGCAAGTCAAGAGCGCTTGAAGAAAGATGCTAAAATTGCTTACACATCATCATTATTATTAGCTGCTGTACACACTGAATTCTGCACACAGCATTGCCTAGTGCTGACTCAGGGCTAAGCTGGGAGTATTCTACTCACCTTCTCCCCTTCCCTGAGGTTAACATGAGTAGAGAGTTTGCAGACTGGCCCTCAGAAACGCTTTATGTTCCAGTTGAGTGAAAATAAATAATGTCATGACTCCTATTGTCAAGGCCTATTGATTTTATTATTATATTTTATTTTTAAACCTGAATTTCATTTTGCAGGAAGTGATGTCTGTGGAAGAGGAAACTACTTCTTGCTACTGCCTCTTGGATCCTTATGCCTGTCACATTCTCTTAAACAGCTTTGGAACTTATGCTCTTATTGGAGAACCGATCTCTGACTGCGCCGTTCGACAGCTGAAAGTCGCCGTTTTTGGCTGCCTGTCTTGCAATTCTCTGGATTACAATCTGAGAGTGTATTGTATGGATAACACACCTTGCGCATTTCAGGTAAATAGCTTCACTTTGTTAACTTGCTTTTATTTGTTTTCCATAGAATATTAACATTGTTTCATTCCTGGGGACAGTCCCTAGGCAACCGCGATAGTCCGGGGCTCAAACAGATGAGAATACTGTATTTTTTTATGCCACTGCTGCATGATTTGGAATAAGTCCTTTCATTTCTCTGCAGTTTTGTTTCACTTGTGGATTTATGCTGCAAGAGCTGTAGGACAGCCACACTGTCCTTTCATTGCTGGCCAGGTAGAGCGAACCCCACTTTGGCCCCTTTCCAGACTAACCCGAAGCCACATAGCCATGGGTAGCACAGCACAAAGTTACAGCTGATAAGCAGAGGGTTAGCTTGGGCTCAGTGCCTTGGCTCTGCATGGCCCAGGCAGAGCTAGCTTGCATCTGGAGCTCAGTGCTCCTGCACTGCAAGCAGTGTAAGTCATTATCACCTGGTGTATAGTATTTATCACCTTTACACCCTCATTAGTCAGTACAGGATTTCCTCTGCTGTTTAAAATTTGAGCAAGAAGAAAGAGATTTCCCTCACCATCTTTTTAAACAAAAACTGAATTAAAATCTTGTATTTCTCCTTTAAAAAAAACCAAAACACGACACAAAACCCCACGAAAGAATCCCCAAGTGGCAATTAAAAGTAGCAGGATTTTTCTACATGATATTCCAGGATAAAACAATGCCATTCACTGGCTTTTGCAGCCTTAGGAAACTCAGAAGCTTTAACAAAATGGTTTTCTTTTGGGAGCTGAAATGAAGACAGTTGTGACAGATGAATTTCTGCTTCCCTTTCCTATCATACAGAATAGAAACATGAATCTTAATGAAGCAAGCACTAATGTCTATGTGCTTCTAATAAAAGCAAAGCCACTGAAAGCATTGTTAAAGACTTACAATAGCTTTGTAATTATACCCTTTTTAACACTTACACAATTCATGGGCTACCAGTATTTTGCTGGAGGAGTCTGTGGAAAATTGTTAGAAGAATAATTACCAGATTTCCACATTCACAGAAATCAGAAGAGGGTGTTTGTACATAATGAGACAAGTGTGTATTTATTAAATTATGCTTCCCCTGAAAGCAAGCTACACTTCGTCTGGTGTAAATGTTAAGTGGTAAATGTGGAAAATAACCCTTTTTTGGGGGGATAAAGAATCCGAGTTGGGATTCGGTTTGGTCTGACACACGCTGCAGTCCTGTCTAAAATACCAAATTCCTTGATTTTTCACTTTGTCCCTGTGTGAACACTTCTCCAAGAGATGACTTTGTCCTTTATGTAATTCCTAGTGTGTTGGGAACCTCTTGGCTTTCAAAATCTGAAAGAACCAAATCCTTTGTCTGTTGCCAAGGCTTGTGCAGTTCAGGACCACATACATTACTGAAGGTGGAGCAGTATTTATAGAACTACAGGACATTTAAGAAACTATGCCAGCACATTCAGGGAATTCTGAAAAATAGTTATGAAATGAGCTACTCCCTTTGCAGTTGAAAATCAAAACCTAAAGTCTCCTTCTTATTCCTCCCTTCCTATAAACCCAGCCACCAGGAGTTAAGCCAAACTGAATGCCTGTAAATTGGGCTGTAATAGAAATCCATTATTATAGTTTCAGAAAGCTCCAGCAGTCATTATATTTTCAGAAGGTCACAGTGATCCCAGTAGCTCTTCTAACAGTAACTTTGCTACTGAGGAGCACTAAACCTCATGGATGTACACAGATTTTGTATAGTGTCTGTGGATAAATCAAGGTAATTTTGGAAGAGTGCTTGCTAGCTGATCTGTGAAGACTTCTGCAAGCTTCCCTCCCTCACTGGTGTTCTTACTGTAACACTACAGGAATAAACATGGTGTAAGTACAGACAGGGGTGACTCTTTTACTGTTAGGTTTTAAATTCACAAAGTTCTGTAAAACCTGAGCTTGGAGCAGACCTCTAGAGGGCTGTAGCACAAATCCCTGCTCAAAGGCAGCCCCTGCAACATCACTCAGGGTCTTGTCCGGTTATTCTGAAAATGTCCAAGCAAGAAGAAAGGAACCTGAACATTCTGTCTCACACGTACACTTGGTGTGGCCCTTTCAGTGCTCTTTAAAGTCCTGACAGCACTGTCCCACCAGAACTGCTGCTGACTTAATCTGTACCAGAGTAGACCACTCACCAGGCATGCCTGAGGTTCTCATGCTTCCTTTCAGCCCATTAAGTAAGCATCTCACTGAGCTGCTTATGTCAGGTTTAAGGAATACTACACAAAACCCATAGGGTTTTTTTATTCCAAAGCTTAATTAAAATACCAAGGACAGTTGTGTTATTCCAGGAAAGAAAAGGGACTAATTACAATGTTGTCATGGCTTAACCAGTTTTGATTTTCCTCTTTGGAGGGAAATAGCTTTACCTGGAGATGGGCTGATGTAGTCCTGCTCCCCCTTCCATGCTGATGTTAGACAGCATGACTCCAGTAACAAACTGTTGGCAAACTTCTCCTTTGTAGTATTGATCCTGTGGGATGCAATAGAATAGTAACAGTCAAACATGAGTAACTTTCAATAAAAAAAGAGAACTGGCTGACTTTGGCCTGAACCCCCCAAACATGACAACAGCCACCAATACACTGCAATACCCTCAGAGTTTCCTTCTCAAGTTCTGCTCTCCAGGTGTGACGTTACTGGGTACTGATGCTGAGGCAGCCAACAAGACAGTTCAGTGTCACAGGTACTGTCATTACACACAGGGACATACTGCCTGAGCATCCTTCTAACTCCAGTGGTGAAATGCCAATGTCCATCGCCTACCCCTGAGAGAAACACTCCAACATGTACCCTCATGGCTGTAGGGGAATGAGGCACCTTTCAAAAAGATGAATTTTCATTAGATTTGGGTTTTGTTCCTAATCCTGAAAAAATTCCTTCCTCCTCTGCCACTGCAGGAAGTGGTTTCGGATGAAAGACTCCAAGGAGGACAATTACTGGAGGAACCCAAACTTTTGCATTTCAAAGGGAATACCTTCAGTCTTCAGATATCTGTCCTCGACATCCCTCCATTCCTCTGGAGGATTAAACCATTCACTGCATGTCAGGTACGTGTCCATTTTCTCTGCTCACATTTGAAGTCAGAGGGACTAAGATTTTTCACGTAAGACAATGTTCCCTTTTGCTTTTGCAAGGAGTGGGTTTAATCTCTTGAGTGTGCAACAAGAAAGCATTGCCTTTGGATTTTGACAAACACAGATTTCATATACAACAGAATGCCTTGTTTCTCACTTTACAAACATGCAAGCTTGTACTTCCCCTCATTTCAGTCACCTCCAATGGAAGGCCTATCTTCTTGTTAAATTTGTCACTCAGGATGGTTTTGATATCGTTGTCATTCTCTTTTCAATATAACTATGAATATATGGCTGAAAGGAACATCTAAACATTTAAATGTCATGAGTTCAAAGTGCAGCACATGTATACTAAGAATTAAATCTGAGAGCATATTTTTCCTGTACTACATCAATGAAAGAGGCTGTTGAAGACAGGAAAGGAAAAATCAAAACAAAATAAGAATTTCTAAGTATATTGGTTACTGAAAATGACAAGTGATGTGCTGGCACACAGAGCGGGTTAAAAATACAGAACTCAGACTCATCTCCCTTTCCCAGAAGCACAGACAGTTCTCAACAGCCACTATCTTGGCAAAAAAAAAGGGTTTTAAATGTATTACCATGTTCTCCAAAACTGCCCTAGGACAGGCAGAGGATGCCCAGATGGTTGCGCTCAGCGCAGGGCCCATTCTCTGAGCAGCCACTGGGGGTTAAAAGCAGCATGTGCAAAACCTCTGCTCACACATGGGCCGACACAGGGCTGATACTGGAGCCAAATATTCACATGTGATAACTGAGTAGTTTGGATGACTTGGACAGCTGAGAAATAGAATAGTTGTTTCTAACAGAAACTACAGAACAACTTAACACTGGTTTGCATTTCCCTCCCTGTGAAATGGTTTCTGAAATGGCCCAATTCTTTTGACAGCTCTGATTAGGTTTCTGCCTTTTGATATATATAAGAATCTATTTCTCCATGTGGAGTTTCTTCCCATGTATATCTGTTTTCTCTCCTACATACCACGCTTTAAAAATGAGCTGGCTGTTCTGGTTGTCAAGAACAACTGAAAAGAGCCTGTTCCATAACTGTCTGTTGGATCCACCAAAGGAAACCATGATCAGACAGTACAATGAGGGAAGATTTGTGTTAATGATTTCTCAGATACGTAAAGATCCTGCTGCAGGGCTTGAGCAGATGAATAAATCCTCGTGGAAAACTGGTGAAAGCAATTAATGGCAGGTGGGAGTCAGGATTTCTCCAGCCTATTCTAAGTGCCTTTGTTTGTCCTGGCCATCCTGCTAAAGCAGATGCCAAGTGCCTGGCGTCGTGCCTGGCATCCTTCCCATCCTGCTCACAACTAACTAGGGGGAACCCTTAAAACCTGGCTGAGTGTTAGAACAGGAAGAGGCTGTGATAAGCATGCTAGGAAGCCAAACAGGCACCTTTGGGGGCTGACAGCAGCTGTCCTGGTGTTTTGTGTCTCTCGGAGGATCCAGCATCTCTCTGTAGCTATGAGATGATTTACATTCCCTCTCTCTGCTAGGAACTTAATTATAAAAGGAGAATAAAACTAAAAGCATTTCTGGAATCCTTGTAACACTCCTTGTTCCACCCTGCTTTGCCGCT
>NW_009940327.1:313877-319651 GCF_000696875.1 Nestor notabilis | reverse complement strand
CCCCCCCCGTGTTACATTTCATATTGTTCTTCTCAGCTGAGTGACTCTTCCACTCTGAATGAAAGCAGAGATGATTACTCTGGAAAAATCTAATTACAGTTGCTCTACTTCTCATATTTTGCTAATGTTTTCTTTATCACTGTTGGTATCTTGCTGCTGCTACCAACTCAGGATCTAACCACAGAGCTTGTCACTATCACTTAGCACATCATTACAGATAGCCTGAGACACACTGAAGCAGCAGTAAACTGTAGATCAGCTACAAGTAACAACTCTATCCTCCCTTGTTTAATCTTGACTCTGAAGTGGAGGGTGAGGCTGGTCTGTGGAGCTGTGCATCCCCACATCACCAGAGCACAGCTCATGTCTTGAGGGCCACTGAAAAGATTGCAACCTCAGTCAAGTATAAATTGCTTATAGGAAGGCAAGGATGAAGAAATGCCCATGTTCTGAGCTGCAGGCTCTTCGGTGAGCTTCCACATGTAAACTGATCATAAGGACTGAGTGCATGGTTTACTTGCTTTAACCAGCTGATTATGACTAGTGAGGAGCTGGTCACTCAGTTGTAACTATCACTATTAAATATGAAGGAATGTAAAACTCTTAAAACTAGTTTTCTTGTGTTACAGTTATTGCTCACTGAAGCTGATTAATGCATCATGTGGATGAATGCTAAGATACAGTAGAGTGAAATATTAGTATCAGCCTTTTTTTCCCCTTTAAATAATTCTCCAGGTTGCCACTTCTATAGTATTTTTCAGTATTTTGAAATTAGGAGAGAATATGTTTGATTTAATTGTTTTACTATTTACATGCCTTCATGGCTACGTGTAGAACAACAAAGTCAGTTTATAGCTGGTGTTAATTTCCAAACTAAGAGAAGTATTTTGAAAGCATGAAGAGAGGAGATCAGTAAGAGAACTGTGGTATTTACAGAGTGATCATAACCCAGAAGTTAGCTGCCCCGATGTACTTCTCCTGTCTGCGTTCCTAAAAACGTTTGGAAATAAAGCAACCAGAGATGCCAGAAATCTCTGATGATTAATTGCTGCAGTTCTCTCCAGCATTTGATGAGGGCATCCATCCTATAAAGTGCCCCTGGCTGAAGTAGAGGAGTCACTGAAAGTAGTCACAGGATAAAACAGGATGATCCTAAGAAGTAAACCAGGCTCAGCACTGGGCTGCACGTGGCTATCCAGGCAGGTGGCTGTTTTCACATACAGGTGGAACATAAATACAGAAGACATGCTGTCCTGCTCTGTGCTGCATTAGTTACAGAGGAGGTACAGTTCTTGGTGGGAAGATAGGGTATATTGGATTCTGTAGTACAGGATGATGGCAAGGACACACAGATTAGAGTAAGAAAGAGTTCTGATCCCTGCCCAGGAGGAATAAGGGAAGTGCATCTTAAGTTTCACTTTAGATGAGAGTGTCTCATCATCTGTGTCACTGAATGAAATCTAAGTAAGTTTTCAGTATTTATCAACTGAACTGTCATTTGGTAGCTCTGTCCTACTCTGAGCTTGCAGGATGTCAGTAAACCCACAATTGCATGGAAAAGAATGGGGGGTTTTCCTATGTTGGCACGGTCTCACCTTCTCTCTCTCTCCCCCCATTCCCGTGGGATATGTCTCCCTGCAGGAGGTGCCATTCTCCCGCGTGTGGTGCAGCAGCCCCAGGCCTCTGCACTGCGCCTTCTCCCTGGAGCGCTACAGCCCCGCCACCACGCAGCTGGCCTGCAAGGTCTGTGTGCGGCAAGTCAAGGGGCACGAGCAGGTCCTGCAGATCCAGACCTCCATTCTAGAGGTAAAGCATCCTCTCTCCTGTTTCCCTTGTGAGACACTATCCCTCCCGCTTTGTCCTTTCTATCCCCGTGTAGTTTCCTGTGTCCCGTTCAAAACTATTAATACATAAAGCCATTCAGATTCCACTTCCATCAGAAATCAAAGCACTAGAGATTCTACAACACTAAAAGTAACTGATATTTGAGTTGGTGACAAGTTTTCTTGCAAAAGGTTTTGAACAGCTTGCAGAGCACCAGCGTTGACAATAGATGGGTTCTATGCTGTTCAGCCACTCACTGTTCCCCTAGTAGAGCATTCTGTGTACGGCCTGTCTGCAGAACTGCAGCTTTGCTCGCAGGGGAAAGATACCAAACACTCAAGCAAGCAGAGGATGTGTCCTACAGCAAAGAAAACTTCAGTTCCTTCTTTTAAATTATTGAGCATCTTTGATTAATCCAAACTAAAACTTCTGGATTAAAGGTATCTGCCCATTGCCAAATGCACTATGCAGAGAATGTAGCAACTAAATAAGAAAGCCACAACCACCATTCTGTATGAGACCATCCTCAGAATCCAGCCAAGTTCATTACTGTTATTTCATAAAATACTTCTAACATTCTATAGATATCTCAGGACAATGTTGCTGCTGCCTTTACTTTTGTACCCTGTCTTGTTTTTCTGAAGGGACCTGTCTGTCCTCAAGTCTCCAGAGCTACAGCTCTGCCCTGATGCAGATTTGCTGGATGGAGGCATTCTCATGTCTATCTGAAAAGTGCTTGAGGAGTGAGGAGAATTTGACTGTAAAATAAATAGAGAAATAACAACTGAATACTTGAATTACTCCTTGCTTTACAATTCCCTGAACTAACCAGGTAGCAGTAGCTTATCTCAAATGTGCAGGGTATGAAAATCTACTACTGTTCTGCATAGTTAATTTAACCAGTCAGACCATGGGATAGATCTACAGCACTATTACTCTGCATGGATGGCTTTGGGGAGGTGTCATAAAAGTTATACAAAGAGACTGTAGCATCATTGTTATTTAATATTTATGCTGTGTTTCACTGCAACAAGTAAGGCATGGAAATGTGACTCCATTACATGAGAGTGTATCACTTCATAGGAGAAGAATGGGCCAGATGTGGCTTCCAGAGAGATTTCTAATAGGGAATAACAGGTACTTACAGAATTTAGGGATTTTTTGAAAAACCACAAATGAGATATTTATGTGTCCATCTTTTAGGCTGTCTCAGTTCTCCATTTCTAAGCAAAAGTCTGTGACTGATAGAACTCCTGGTGTTACTCTTAGTAGGTTGCTAGAGAGCTGCCTACAGACTAAGGTGGACATAAGGGTGATGCCCTCACTAACTGTTTTGCTGTTGTATTCCATGCAGAATGAAAGAGAAACCATCACTTTCTTTGCACATGACGACAGCAACTTTCCTGCACAGATGGGCCCAAAAGCATTTAAAATCCCCTACTCCATCAGGCAGCGGATCTGTGCAACGTTTGACACACCCAACGCCAAAGGCAAAGACTGGCAGATGTTAGCACAAAAGAACAGCATTAACAGGTAACAAAAGACACTTCGGAAGATGAACATTTACATGCACAGTGGGAATAAAGTGCTGCTGTTCTGGGGTTTTTGTTTACCTGCTGGTATTGAAGATGTGAACATAGTGATTATCATCCTTAGTCTCAAGGATAAGCTCTAGTTCATACAGTCTTTTACATATGACAAGCTGCTGAAACCAGGAACTGCTTTACCTAAATACTACCTGAGGTTTGCTTCCAAGGTCAGGTTCTTTGTTCTGGACCAGACCTCCTCTTCATTCACCCACAAGAACGGGCTCTTGGTACAGTACAAACTGGAGGAGTACTTTGACACTGCTGTGTATTATGAAAGCAGTGCTTTCAAGGACTTAAGGAGGGTGCATGTTCTTTGAGAAAAATCATCTGTCCTGTTGCCTTGGCTTCTATCTATGTATTTTGTTTTCCAGAATGAATTACTCATTTTGCAGATTTTGGGTTGTTTGGGTTGGGTTTTTTTTTAGTAAAAGGCATATTTAGAAGAAGAAAGTCGTGTTCTACTGTTGGGAGTAATAATATTATGATTATTAAAACTGAAGGATGCTGTAAAAACTAATTTACTACTTATTTTGCTTTTTCCACTTGGCTAAATTAAATTGGTGGAGGCAGTTCACTCAGAGAAATAATTTCTGATTGTCACAACCACCATAAATATGTTCCCAAGAGGGCAGAGGAATACTTCAGTCAAGCCAAATAACTTTTCAGTGATGACTTGTTTTGCCTGAGAATCTCAATAAACCACATCTGAATCAAAGAAAACAGAGATTTATAGTCTTGCAGCATTGAGAGAATCAGAAAGTTCTGCTTTACTTGCCAGTGTTTACTACCCACTGCCAGGCACTGTTATCTCCCTTGTTTCCACTCCTCATGTGCAGAGGAAGCTGGAGGAGATTTCTCTTCCTCAGGAGGTTGAGAGACCATGTACTACATGGAGAGACTACACTGAGTGTGTAAGACACCTGGTGTAGGGTCTTTGCAGTATCTCGTTTGCTAAAATCAAATTCACAGATAGAAAAAGGAAGTTGTTGAGCAATTTAAACAACCCAGATGGCAGAGCATGAACACTTGACTGCATAGATTCCCACATATCTGCTGTACAGCATAATCCATAATATTTCCCCATCTATTTCACTACAGAGGCCACTGCCATACCAGTAGTTCTGCTGAAGTCAAGGTGTTACTTGGCAAGAGTAACAGCCTGGCTTCAGCTCCTCAGTATAGACAGGAATCTCTTCTGGCAATGCACTGGAACGATTCCTACCGTGGGTACAAGGAACTTCTTCAAAGCTAGAATTGTACTACACATACACACACTGTTCACTGTATGTTCACTTTCAATCTCCAGTAAAGACAAATGTCCTGAGGGAAGGGAATTAGCAAAGCCTGAAGAAAACAATGGTTTCTGCCTGATTTTTACTGATGAGAACAGTCCAGAAATGGTCAGTAGTAAATATTTAATTATCTTGGAGATGGTTTAAAAAGCCAAACATTCAATTCCAAATTCCCTTTTCTGTGCTACACGCTTATCTGTTTCTTCCCATATTTATAGATCTGTATCTTAATGTAATACAAATGCTATAAATAACATCTATGCTTGTGAATATATAGTTAACGTATTTATTTGGATCATTATGTTGAAAGCCCATAAACAGGAGTTACAAGGTAATGTGCTTAAAGTAAACACTTCGTTTTACCAAATTCTTTGCAAATATCACCCCTGCAAACTCCTAAAAACCTACATACTAATCAAAGACAAATTCACACAAGATGTCATGTCTTCATAATCGCAAGCATCGATTTAAGTGACATAATTCCCTCTCCCTCACTGTTTTTTGGGTTTTAAACACACTGACAGTACTAGGCACACCAGGGCACTTTCACATTCATGGTACAGTCTATACTGCTCCTCATCCTCTCTGTTTCACCTTTTTGCTCCCCCCCCTTTAGGAATCTCTCCTATTTTGCTACACAAAGCAGTCCATCTGCCGTCATTCTGGACCTCTGGGAAGCCCGACATCAACACGATGGTGACCTTGACTCCCTAGCCTGTGCCCTGGAAGAAATAGGAAGGACACACTCCAAAATCTCGGACATAACAGAAGCTGAGGTTGAGGAGCCCGACTTCAACTACAGCAGACAAAATGGACTTTAGTCGCTCTCTCCATTCAAGAAGTGACGGCCAGCTTTGACTATGACACTAGAGATTCTCTTTGGCAGGGAGGAAATAAGGGTTTCTGCACATCAGGGTCTGTATGGAAACAGACACTCAGTTCTACAATGCAGTCTTCAGTTGGAGGAGCAGAAGCAGCCCTATTAAAAATCCGCTCACTAATAAGGAAAACGCAAGCTTCTCCCTGTCCTCTCTCATTTAAAAAACATGGTTTAATGTCAAAAACAAAG
>NW_009940327.1:286713-313846 GCF_000696875.1 Nestor notabilis | reverse complement strand
GCATTCCTGGGGCAGGAAGGAATGAGATACAGAGCCATAAGTGGTAAATATTATGACATAATTTATCACATAGTGTCAAATATTCTGACATTTCAGGAAACAGTAATGCTGATATAAAGCCTAGAGGAAATCAATGAATATGATATGGAATATTTGAAGCCAGTGGAGGTTAATCCTGGTTTAAACATTTGGCTTCTTGGGGCCTGGAGCCCCCTTTGTCCTGCAGCTCCAATTTACCACACTCAGAGTGAGTTTAAGATGCCATTCAATAGCATTAGTTGTCCCTTTGTATCTGCTACAGGATAACTGAAAATCTGGCTTTCTCCTGTTCAGATGTTTGAGGAATTAGAGGATCTTGTAACTGTTTAATTGATATCGTGTGTATTCCGACCAGTTCCTTTTAAACATTCGATCACTTAATGAATGTACTGCTGCTGCAGAGCTTTCCTGCCTATTCTGTTAACGAAGGAACATAACAAACCCCTCCTCTGTGGAATTAGTGTGTGCCTGAGAGAGATTTTCTCAAGTTCTCAGTCTGCAAATGTTCATTTAGTCCAAAAATGTTTCTTTGGGGGTGGATTTAAATAACCAAAAATCACACGGGAAATCACCAGCCCTATTTTAGCAAGTTTACACATTTTTTGCTTACTTTAAGTACTGAGGCTTAAGCTAAAAAGTCAAGGTAAAGTCAATCAGCACAGCTGAAGTTTAGTTTAGTTTCAGACTGAAACAATAAACCCCACAGGGTCCTGCCAAAAATGGGCTTCGTCCATTGTACAACCTGGAAATCTCACAGGACGTGAAGCCTGGTTGTGCTGTTTCACATGGTTTAATTACAAACATGGCATTTACCACCAGATTTACCCAGAATCTAGCTAGAGAATTCTCATTTTTTATCCATTTCATACAAGAATAATTTATTACTTCAACGGAACCAAAAAGAGCTGTCACTGTGAGCGAGTGGGACCGGTACTGAGCCAGATTGAACCATTATTTTTACCTATATATTCTTTAAAATGAGCCAAGGTGCTCTGGCCCTGGGCTGTCAGTGTTGGTGAGAGGAACACCATCAGTATAAAGCAGGAACAAACTCAAAATTAGGAGCTTTATGGAAATCAAGAAAAGGAAAACAAGCACTCTGGGGTTTTCCCCCTGTAGCTGGCCAAGAGCAGCGTGACAGGCCACAGGGTAGGTACTCAGTGTGCAAATCTGTAATAATCTGAACCTGTTTCCTTACCCAGGTTCCAGCCATGAAAGGTATGATGAACTAGTCTGGATTTAAACCTTTGCTTGTTCTTGCTGCTCTAAAACTGCAAATCTCATTGCTTGCCCTGCTCAGCAGGCTGGAATAGTGTTAGACTTATAAATACTTAAGACTTCCCTCAACATTTTCTGCACTTTAGTATTTCATGCAGCCTGACATGAGAGTTCCTGTTTGCAGTGGGAAATCATAATGGCTGTAAGCATATTTGCAACTGAGACAAAAATACCTGCTGCTTTGGCTGCAAGCTGTCACTGTTTTCAGCAGCACATGGTTCTATCTGTGTCTGAATTATATTTCTAGTGACTTCCAGTCCTCCTCCTCAGAAACCTGTTCTTCATTGGACAAAATGTCAGGAATTAAGTAAAAATAGGGAATGGCATCCACAGAAAAAGAGCGGAGCTTTTAGTGAGCTGTGGTTGTCTGGGAAACCAGCTCCAGGTTTAACTGCGCTCTTGGGCAGTTAATTT
This sequence comes from Nestor notabilis, assembly GCF_000696875.1. Classification (NCBI taxonomy): domain Eukaryota; kingdom Metazoa; phylum Chordata; class Aves; order Psittaciformes; family Psittacidae; genus Nestor; species Nestor notabilis. Next base: position 312,115 of record NW_009940327.1, on the reverse strand, counting down.
GTGCTCAGCTTCTCCTTGGGTGCAGTTTTAATTTTCAAACTCGCTTCTGTTCCCTAGCACAGCAGAGAGCAAAGCACCACCCTGCAGGTGCTGGGACATACTCGTGTCATTCCAAAGAGCTGCATGTATCCCCTCTTGTTTTCCCAATGTGAGCTACACCCAAGACCTGGGGTCAGAAGAGCTGAGTGCAGAGCTTCGACCCAAAAGCTTTATCTCAGGAAACGCACGGGGTTCACGTCCAAGACTTGGGCAGCTTCGAGAAATCTCCATGTACAGAGACACCCAATGCTGCCTATGGAATGCTCAGCAAGGCCCAGAGAGAGAGAAACCAGCAGCTGTCCAGGCTGACCTCTTCCAAAGTACATCTAAAGGGGCCTTCAGAGGGAAGGGATCTGGGTTGTACACCAAATCCCAGTTAGACGCAAAAATCCCATCAAGTCTAGTGTCTGCATTAGCCTACTGAAAAGAAATAGATGTCAAAGTTGCTTATAATGCCAGAAAAGAAACCCTTCAGTCTGGGGCCTGAGGTAAGATTACAGTTCTGCATCACTCAGTGGACTATTATTGTTTCCCTTTAGGTTTTGATTCCTGTTTTCTCTTCAGTTTTGCTAAAGCAGCAGCTTTGTTACTGATCCTGGTTTTTCTGAGTGAATCAAAAACTCTTGGCTTTTTTCTAACCCAACAAAAACTCTTGTTTTTTCTAACCTGTTCTTGTTTTGATGCTCTTGTACTGTTTAAGTGAACTGGAAATGCCACAATACTACTGATTTACTTTCCTCCCACTGGAATGGGGTTTGAAACACTAACCAAACCATGCTAACAGGAGCTTATCCAGCTGTACACCCAGAGTTCTACAAGAACTGCTGTACTGTCAGGTGAAAATCCATGTAGTCCTAATAGGGACCAGAAAACAGTATAAGTAATACGCCCTGTACTGATGGAACTCCTCAGCAGGGAGTTGCATCTGAACCACTGTGTCTAAGAACCATTGATACTGTCCTTCAAAAACTTGACTGATCCCTTTAGATCCCACTGAAACACTTGGCCTGCATGAGCACTATCCAGGAGAAACAAGTGCCACAACCATGTCTTGTGTTCTTTAAAGAGCCCTTCCTTTCCAAGCTTCCTTTTGTTCACCACGTGCTGCCTGACCTAGGTTCTCCTCATCCTGCATAACCAGGATACTGAGTAACTGCTGCTGAATTGCCTTGTCCATGGCATGCTTCTCTCACACCTCATTCCCATTCACACTCTTGTGCAGACAGAAAACCCCTTGTCTGTTCTTCTCTGGACATCCTTGCTGTTACTGCTAGGTAGTAGCTGGACAGTAAGAAATGGAGACCTGGGAGTGGAAAAACAGGCTTCAGGTTTTCCCTGTTCACCATCACCTGGTGATGACCTGATGGGTCTGGGTAGACCTGCCTGTTTTTGGATGCTCCTTCTGCTGTTTGGCTTGAGTGGCACTGGAGGATGCTGACAGCACTTGGCACTTCCAGAGGCTTATGCCAGTTCTCTCTTTTTATGCACAGTTTTTTAGAGATGGAGAAATTAAAATGCTTTTTAGATAAATGCTTCTGCTGCCATGTAAGTCAGGCAGCCACATGGATTTTGTTACCAGTAACAAAGAGCTAAACAATACAAGTAAAAGGTGTTAAATGTTTGCTTCCTATTTGCTACACTAGAAAACAACTGACTTCTGCCAGCTCTCCACAAGCCTGCTCTAAGTATGCTTTGCAATACAGTATTTTCTCAGAATAAATCAGAATTTCTATTCCAGTGCTATAAATAAATTATTAGCAATCTTAAAATTCCAGCTCATTTTTAACATCTATATTAAAAAGATTTTTTGGAACTCTTTATCCATATATGTGTTGATACGATCCAAAACCCAGCAGTAAAGGAGCATCTGAAACAGCATTAGAGGCCAGGAATTAAAAATGTATTCCCTTCCTCTAGTTTCTACATTACGACTTTTGAAAAAGTATTTGTAAGATCTCTTCACAAGCTGTAAAGAGAAAGAAAATGTGATGTTGTGTTACCCAGTGAGATTCCATCCTGCTGCCCCGGGTGTGATATGGGGGAATGGCCATTGTGATTTCACATCACTAAAGAACCTGCTCTAGCATGTTTTCATCCTCAGCACTTCTCCTGGATACTCCTGTGCTGGGAGTAAGTAATCCAGGATCCAGCCTAAGAGTTGCATTTTAAAACTGACTTACAGTTTTGTCACCAAAATGGGGCGTTTCACAGCTCTGCCAGACTGCAGCATCCTAAAGCTCGTTTACAGTCTCACCACGCTGCGTTTGCACAGTCTTGCTGGTTTACATTAGAATCCTTTTAAGCCACCAGGAAAGGAGTCCTGCTCTGCAGAGTTAAATTCAACCTTCATCTACCAGTGCAAGACCTATAAAACCCAGATGGACTCCCACAAAAATTTTACTGGGCATTTTGTGATAGATGAACAGAGATCAACCCAATTCTCTTAAAATATAGGGAACCATCTTTGTTGTTATCATCAGCTCTGGCAAGAGCTGCTCTCCTCCTCCACAGGCCTGCGCACGGGTTGCCTTCAGCAGGTGAAGAGAGAAGCTTACTCAGTGTAAATCACTACAACAGGGATGCTGTCACTGGACAGAGTCTTGGGTGACATGGTCTAGTGTGGCATGGCATCCCTGTCCATGGATGATCTTACGGTCCTTTCCAGCCCAAACCTTTTCTGTGATTCTATGACTCCGTGGTATTAATAGCATCCTAAAGGTCCATTTTTGGGTTTCACTTGAAAGATAGCACTACGTGAGAGTCCTAAAACATTCAGTACCTGAGCAATTTCCAGGGAATATTTTCTACTATGAAAAACACGTGTTATGTATATAGCGCAGCTAAAACAGGTGAGGAACTGTTGTGGAATTCTGATTGTGATTGGAATTTATCCCTTCCCCCCCCCAGTCTGTTTCTGCCTATAAAACACAGATAAAGGCAAAGAGCTGCTTTTTTTTTTTCCTTGGGTTGTAGTTAACTGAGTAGAAACCAGGAAATTATTTCTAAGTAAGTCCTTCACAACTGTGAATCATCTGATGATTTCTCTTTCTAGCCTTTCTTTTCCTAATCTGAATTATTCCCAGGAAGTTCTCCCCCTTTTCCCACAGCAGTGGACATGGTTAACATTCTTCACCGAGAAACTTTCTCATGTTGAACCTGCTGAAGAATGTCTTCCAGCAGCCATGGTCTGTGGGATATGCTTTGGTAAAATTACTCCCTTGACTCCTGCTTCAGAAGAGGCAGCGTGTTGGAATGGCACCTGTATTCTTCCTTGGACAGGTAATGATTGTCTAGTTAAAATTCTTAAAGCATAAAGGATTCCTGAGCAAACACACTAACTCGAAGCACTAGCTCTAGAACACGCAGTACCTGTAGCAACAACTAAAACTCAATATGCTGGCAAAAGATCATGAATCATTTCCTAGTAACACACAGTCTAGCTCTTTTCTCTCCTCGCCAATACTAGCATAAATGGTAGCAAAAATCTCCTTTCCAACATGGACAAAGGTAAATAAACCACTCTAAGATTAAAGAATCACTTGGAGGAGCATTTGATAGAGACAATGTCCACAATGCAGAAAACAGAACCGGTGTTCTACTGCCGCAAGTTAAACTAAACCTGTCAGTGTCCATGTTCACTGTTCTGTCCAAAAAGAACATAAATGTCTAGGAATTTGCCACTATATTTTTTGTATTAGAGGTGAATAGTACAGATTCTACTAGTGTTTCTTGTCTGGGGCTTGGGTGGGTAGGGGTGTATTGTAATTTTCAAGCTATTGCAAAAGCTGCTTTTAAATAAGCTGTTCAGTTGTATTGACTGGTTTGTGCTTTCCAAGGGAATCCAGGCGAGCTGGGGTTCAGGGGTAGCCTCCTTGCCTTGCTGTCACAGGGTAACTAGAGCTGAACTCACTTGTGAAAACTTAGCTAAGGGATGTGGTGATTAGGCACCCGTCCCTGATCTGTAATGTAGTGTACTGTAATCTAATGAGATTAGACACTCACCTACTGTAGAGCCGTGGTTTTGTCAGCAGCTACTTAGTCTGTCTGCCCCTGGTGTGATAACCTTGGTTGAGAATGTACTTCTGCAGATTTAAGATGATGTCAAACCCCTGTGTTATCTGGTCTCTGTATATAAATATTATTGTTTATTCCCAAAAGGAAATGTGTAGCACACAATGAAGTTAAGGGTGTTCTGACCAAGCCTGGTTAAAGTTTTATCTGACACAGCAGGAGGGGGAAGACATGGATCTAACAGCAATGTCTGCTACAGGCAACAAGAACGTTTCCTAACAAATCCACACTTAGAACTGACCGAAGCTTTGGTTTTGCAGTTTAAAAGAAATGTAAGACCTGGTATTTCCCATACTGAAATTTGGAATATGAACCTTACAGTGATGATATCTTTTCAAGCAGTTCCTTCAGTTTTCCCCTATTTGTGCACTGAAGTTGGAGGGAGGAATATTTTTACATGAATCTGTAGACTTTTGCATTCTTTCCACTTTCAATCTAAACTCCAGATCCCATTATTGAACCTCACACAGTTCCCCAGTCCATCAGTAACACACACACGCACAGATATATGCCTTACTGGGGATGTGGCATATACATACTTCCGGTATATAGTTGGGAACAGCCAACTGACATCACAGAATGGTGACTCGGGAGATGTAGCTGCCTCCACTTGACTAAATTCACACCCACTATGACTCTGCTGATCTCAGTTCATACATGGTATAAGAACATCAAAAGTGTATACCTCTTGTTGATTTGGAAGAAGTGTGATGCTGGTCAGTTGGTGGGATTTCAAACAGTGGTATGCATGACTAGAGCTAACCAACTGCAAAATTGCTATTGCAACCTTCAATACTTCTGATCAGCCTTCAGGTGAAGGGGGAACTTCAACCTAAGCAACTACAGAATTAATGCTAATTTCTTTAAAGAAAGGGAAAAACCACGAGTATTCCTCTAGAGACCAACCTTCTCTTCTGCTCCTTTATTTTAGCAGTGAATGGTTTCTGACAGTGCTGGTTTGGGCTCAGGTGACTGAGCGTTCTTCCCTCCCCCCCGTTTCAGTGTGTTTAGAACTGAAAGAAGAGCAGAGGTTTGAATGCTTTCTTGAGTATGAAGCTGAAGGAGTAGGGAAGAGACACAGAAGAACATGAAATAAAAAGCATGGCCTTGGCTTCATACCACACTTTCTGTGCCTTGTTCTATCAATGTAAATTCTGAATGTTGTACAGTAAAATACTTGGGAAAGACTCCTTGGAAAAGGCTGCACTGGCTTCTTTTTTCAGCACATGTACATATATAAATATATATACATATATATATTTGGTAATGCCAAACAGCTGTGTTATATTGTACTGAAAAAGTAATAATGGAGAGTTTGGATGTTTTCTGTAGAGTTTGCAAATCCTGTATGGCTATGGCCTTTTGGAGATAAATGTACAGACGTAAATTACTGCATATCAGTTATTTATGAATAAAGAGTCTTTTACTGACATCTTCAATCACTGTATGAGTGCCACACTCATTTCATGGGATAAACTCATTTCATGGGATAAAACAAGATGTTGTGATATGGGTGTTTTGGGATGCTTAGAGTGAGCCTTGGATGGGAGTTGACACTGGAAAACTCTGTACAGGTCACCTGTTCCCAGGAAATTTGCAAAATCTACAGGAATAGGACCAGGAGTGAAGTTTACCCTTTACTGACAGCACTGAAACAATTCAGAAGTATCAGCCTGCTTTCTTACTAGCCTGAACCACGACCCAAAGAATGCCATTTATGTTCTACCTAACACATTGTTTCAGGTATATCAATGAGGTGCCCTATTTGTCTGAAGACAGGTCCAAGCCCTCCTCCAAGAGTAGGACATCTTTGTCCTTTGCACTGCAAAACCACCATTTATTATTCTGCTTTTTGCAAGACAGATGCAGAACCTGTCTGGATGCTTACACACTGCCCATTGCCTCTAAAATGCAGGTAACTAACTCCATTGCTACATCCTGTAAGCGGTTGTACCTTGAATCCCACATCACTGGAGTTCTGTTCCCGCTACCATGTAAATGTAATTTTTGGATTTGTAATACCCTTTACTGAGACAAGAACTCATTCTCCTGATTAATCCTTCCCATACAGATGAGCTCATAGCCTTAGATTCCACTTAAAAGAATGGAAATAGCCTGTCAGCAAATAGAGCACTCAGTCCTGTAATCAGAGAGCCCCTGATTGCTATCACTGATACATCACAACCTGCATGGGTACCACAATCACTGGTGTTCATCTTCCTCAGAGGCACCCACATCTGCCTGTCACCAGTCTGGTGAGAAGACACCAAGAACCCTTGTATTAAGCCAGAGCGACTCTGCGGGGTTTGAGTAGTACACAGCCCTTCTCTGGATGGATCTGATCTACACTCCATTTACCACTCTGTCACATTCACACACACGTGTGTGACAAAACGAGACCCTGGAGATGGCACCCACCTTAAGTGAGATGGTATAAAGTATATTATTAATAGATACATCACAGGGGATGCTAGGACAAGCTGCTATAAAACAAAATAGCCTTCAAACATTTTATTACATGCACTTAAGTTATTATCCAAGATATACACCATATAATGTAATGACCACCCTTTATAATAAATAGGCCTACCATGTTAACTGCCTTTGCCATTCATTGTAAAATTATTCATGATTAATTATATTTGCAGAGAAATAACGTGCGTTATTGTAAGAAGTTCATTCCACTGTGATTCATTAAACAGCCACTGAGAAACTACTCTAAGTAAGTAAGTGAAGGCTGCTCTTGGATGATCTCGAAACAGAATTATGGCCTCCACTGAGCACAGAAGCATCCTCCTCCTTTACACACCACATTCCCTCCCACATGCACAGTGCCTCATCCACATCTAATGCCCTGCTGCACTCCACTGCATCAGACATGGGAGCAGCACCCAAAAATACAAGGGTATTTTGCATTACTAAAAAGAATTTGCTTTTTCACTCCAATTATAAAATTGCTGTAAGAAGCTCTGGCTTTAGTAAAATAAGCGTGTGGTCATTAAACGTATGATTGCTCAGTTAGAGAGTGCTGACATGCTTCAGCCCAACCAAGTGCACACCCTTGTCTAGTTTTCAGTCCTGTTCTGTCTCCACACAGCCTGTAAGGAATAATGAGCTGCCTTCACAGCTACAGTGGTGGCCAGTCACTGGAACAGGGCACTGACTTGTTTTGTGACACTGGCTTTCTCCAGGGCCCTGTAGTATAGCCCGGGAGATGCTGGTGCAAGATGTTCCCAACAGTTGTCAATGGTGCCAGTATAGAGTTCATGGTAGGAAGGAGGGCTTTGACTGGTAGATAAAGATAACTAAAGAAATGGATTCTCTCCCTGCGTATGTTTCTGTTTTAAGGCCATTTGGTTGCTTACTCAAATCCTCTAACCCTTCTGTTGTGACAGGAGGCAACGCTGGAGAGAACTGCTCCTGGTTACAAACACCACAGACTAATTTAAACTAAACTGAATAAATCCCAATCTGTCCCCTGCTGAGGAGGTTTGTGCTTTTTTACATGTATTTTTCCTCTTCTACTTGCGAGATACTGGTTTGATTTTATGCAGTTGATATTCCAATATATCCCACGGCTTCAAGGCTGTCTTCCCTTACTCTGGTTTTGTTTGCTTTTTCCCCTGTCAGCTTTATTTACTAAGTAACAGCAGCCACAAGCAGATTCAAACTTTAAGTAATGGTCAATGCCTCAAGTCCTACAGAAAGCTTTGTTCATAAAAAACAACCCTCAGGAATCCAAATCACTGATGCATTGCTACATTTTGCAGAGATTACCAGTATCTGCCATGGCAATTACCCAGCAGTGGGACACCCTAGCATTGCCTGTGGTTGGAGCAGCTGGAATGTTTCTTCCCTCATCAGGAAGGAAAGAAAATATTACTGTAGACTTTTACCTCTTTTAATTGACACACTTCCATAATGTGTTTGGAAGCACTCCCCTCCCTGAAACCCGGGAGAGCTGTCAGAGGGCTGTCAAGGCCTGTCACTGTGCTTCACTTCCAAAAGATCTGCTGGTTAGGAATTGTTGCCATCAACTTCACACTTCTCAATGCGGCATCAGAACTATCTGCCCTCGAGTAACTTTGGTTTGGTTTTCCACCGTGGGAGAATCTCTCACAAGTCAGAAAATCAGACAGACTTTGTACAAGACGCAGCCGCACCACTATCCCACTGGCAAGTCCCGCTCTGACACCAAAAGCTGTGCTGAAAATGTTCAGCATATTGGTTAGCGTTTGATCAGCATACTCTGTCCTCTCAAAGGTGAAGCATGAACTCTGCTACAATCAGTTGTTTGACTCCTAGCCTTGATTTCAAAACAGGTGAATGATAATCTAAAGGAAGCAGCACTCCTCCCCATGCCTCAAAGCACACCACATAGCATCTTACAGATCAGAGAGGAGGGACCTTGGAGGGCCAGATGGCACATCTCAAGCGCTTTGAACTGCTGCCGCCTCTGCTGGTTTCTTCACTGGAGAACTGCTGAATGATGCCTTTACTGAATGCAATGCTCCATTGGTGGCTGCAAAGTGCCAACCTGTGCAATGGTTAATTCCCTGCTGGAATGGCATTATACTGCTAGCCAAGAAAAGTCAAATGACCTTGCTTAAGGTAGTAGAACCTACTGGAAAAGAGAGAATAAGAGAAAAAGACCAGCTGACCTTTGCAGCTGGAACTCAGGATGGGTGGGTGGAATTCTGTGCTACAGTCTGTGTGCGACATCAGTTACCTGATTTTGAGGTCCTCTCTCTAAACGGAATACGGCAATACTTCTGCCTCCTCTACCCTCCAAAACCCACAAAAAACATTATCTACAAAGAGTACTTTAACTGCTCAGAGCATGGACAGTCTTTCTTACACAGTGGGAACACTGTAAAAACTATGCAGTGTTTTTCTTAGAGGGCTGAGGCAGCCGACAAAACCAATGTGGTTTACACAGAGTTTTGTGGCTGCATTTATCAGACAGGACCACATGACAACTGCCTCTATAGTGTGGCACTGAGTTATGTATTATAATAGGCAAAACACATAATTAGCATGGCTGGTTTACATATGAATAAATCATTAGCTCTTAAAACATGCCTTCCAGAGTTCAAAATAAGCTTTAAAGCAGGCCCTTTAAAAAGTTTGGTTCCTTCTATTAGAAATATTAGAAGTGGTCTGTTTTGAATCATCCAGGAGTAAGCACACTTCTCTGTCAAGGAGGGCTCTTAGCTCTTAATCATGCCTGCTCTAAGCATCATTTTTCTGTGGAATTAATGAGAAGGGTAGCTGAAGAGTAACTACTGACATCAATGCTGAGCTAAGAAATTCTCATGACGTGAAAAAGTAACACTGCTTTTCTGGGAGTATATCAAAATAAAAGAGTCATTTACTGAAGTCTTTTAGTCTCACTGTACCACTGCAGAGAGAGCCTAAGTTTAGTTTTGCCTGCAGACACAGACATTTCTGCACTGGGTTGATTTTAGAGGCAGAAACATCACATTAGTAAGGTGAGAGAATACACTGGGAAGTCTCCCACCTTATTAGTCTGTGTGTACACACACACACCCCCCTCCACTCCTGCTTCTGTAACCAGGTATGTCTTGTGCCAAAAATGCCTGGGATAGGCAGGATGACAGCATTTGCCTCTCTCTTTAGGGGGATAACCAGCTCATTAAATCTTAACATGAAGGTTATTTTATTATGAAGTGACAGATGTAAAGATTTACTTTGCCATTCCTCACCTGCCTTCTCCCTTCTTGCTTATTCTTTTGTATTTGGTAATGGCCTTTTTCTTGTTATATCATCCTGTCAAGAGTGTAAAAATCTCTCCCAGGACTGCTCATTTGGTCTAAATCACTCAGCCAGCACTGGTGACAAAGGAAAGTGTACATGCCACGGCTGACACAGAGAAGCAGCTCTGTCCTATACTCCAGTAATTGTCACTGCATGATAAAAAAGTGTAAGATTTAATAAGGTCATAAAAGAGAATGGCACGAGCTGGTGTGATGGGTATTTTTTTCATTAACATTCAGGAAACCTGCATTCAGTGAGACAATAAATTACTTCAACTGAGCAGAAATGACCCAGCTGGTTATTCAACACTTCCCAGCACACTGGTGGAAGCAGCAAGGCTGGGAGCACCTCTACCATCCCAGCAACAAAATTAAGTCTTTTCAGTCACCATTACTCCTATGCCAGCTGCCTCTGGGGAATTCAAGAACTACAGTCATACTCTAAAGCAGTAAGAACACTGAGTCTTTGCAACTAGTTTAGTTTTGAATGGAATAAATGTAGTAAAACCAAATATTTCTATAAAACATGATGTGCATCTGCTTTAAAAAGGGGTCTGTTGCTAGAAAAGTGAGGACAACCATTATTGAAAGGAGAAGTAAAAATGAAAGTGTTGGTTTATATCCTGCTTCTTGTAATGAAGTAAAAATCTGAAAGCAAAATGGTCATTTCAATCAAATATGAATGGACAAATCATGATTCTGTATAGCAGCACATGAAGATGGATAGACACTACATAATCTCTGTAAGTCCTATCAAGGGAGGAGAAGGATGGTTTTATACTGAAGTTACAGACCTGGCAATATGAACATCAAATCAATTCTCAGTTCTATGAGACCTGGAACAGGCAGTTTCCTTGTACCATCTTTCCTTATCTTTCATATATGAGACTATATTTCCCTAATGCACTCGGAGATATCCTAGAAAGAGGAGGCACAGCACTGCCATTCTCACAGTCACACCGTCACCTCCCTCCTCTCAGTAGCTCTGTTCCCTTGACCACTCAGGCACTATCTTTGCTGACCAGCTCTGCTCTGATTTTACCTTTCCCCCCAAAAGCAAACTTCTTTCAAGATCTGCAAATGCTCAGTCATTTCTATTTACTGGTGATGCACCCAGAGCACTCACACTCCCTTAAAATGAAGTAAATCCAAAGTAAAATTGAAATTTTTCTCCTGGCATTCCCTTCTCACACGAACATGCTTGTCCTCAAAGCAGCCACAACCAGACTGCTGTAACTCCCTTTATTTTACCCTACTTATGTCCTCGAAGTTTTGTGCAGCATCTCCCAACTAGAAAGATACAAACAGACCTTAAAACCACACTGGCTGCTGCCTCGATATAAGACAGCTTTCCCTAACTACATAGGTTGATCCCACATCCTTCCAAAGCACAGCAGCCAAGTCTTCCCGTTGCTGGGACACACACGTCTTCTGGTAAAATCTGACTTTTTAAAGGTGCTAATTAGAAGCTGAGGTCTTTTGAGAAATGTCACACCATTTGTGGGTGATGAACACTTCTGAAAGCAGGACCCTCCATTTCTTTCTCCCCAGTTCATACAGACACAGATGTATTTTCCCTCTCATTACCTGGAAACATTTGGTTTTGCTTCTGAGAAGCTTCCCACGTCAAGCAATTATTTACTACTCATTAGCACGATCATCTGCTTCTCACAGCCATGCACAAAAGTGTGAGATTCAGGGAACAGGGACCAAGTGGGAAACAAGCAACCGAGATCCTGCATTTCTGAAAACACCAATAATATTAAAATCTAAGGGAAGAAAAAGTACGTTAAGCTTAGGCTCGATTTACAAACTTTTAGAGGGAGCAACAGTTGTTCTGCAAAGGATGTGCTACAATCAAACTAATTTATGGGGCTGTAATAGAGTGGTGAACTGTCTGTACTTAACATTTATGGGGGGAAAAGCTTAGCAGTTTTGCTGCATCCAAATTCAATTAAAATTTGACTTAGGAAAAGGTGCTGTGATTTTCTTCCCTTGCGTTTTGTCCTTCACTAATTACTTTTTAATACTCTCTGCCACCTAACACACTTGGAGAAAGATCTTTGCAAACAGCAGCCTCATTAAAACCCTGCAATATGGTTTCCGGATACATACCCAAAAAAAAATGGATGTTGGTCTTAAAAAGTACCTTTTCCCTTGATACTTACTGAAGAATAAGTCACATGCTGAAAAGATTGTCATTTTCCTGAACAGGTAAAGAAACCATTAGAAAATATCCTGGACAAGCATGCACCATTTTCATCCCTGCTTCTTTTAATCCCACAGTCCATGGTGCTATTATGCATGCAAAAAGGTAATGAGGCAGGCAAAGGTTATTACTAGGGACACTCCTGGAATGATGAGGGGCTGCCAATGCAGGAGACTAACCTCAGGCTATCTGAAATTGAAATTTTTGGTTAAATTAATAACTCGACATGACAGCAGACGGTAATGCTGGCTGTCCCCTGCAGGGCTGAGAATGTCTTCTGACATTAATAAAAGTAAGGGAGGGGTGCGCAGACATACACTCAGCTGTCTGATGCCCCAGAAATGTGGAAGGTGGGAAACAAACGGAATAAGACATGGAAGTGCCCTTCCCTGACTACCTACCAAGCTGAGGGAATGCTCCTGCTGACTGGGGGGAAGTTGCAAGAGGAAGCGAAGAACTCCCTCCATCCTTCCCGGTACTTGCAGGAATTTTTTGATCACTAACAAGGGAAATGGCCTCATTATCCTCATTATTATTCATAACAGCACCAGGAATGTTCTGAAGTATTTTACAGAGCAGTTCTTAAAGAAAGCCCTGCTCCCAGAGTGGAAGAGTTCAGAGTCTAATTTACATGTGCAGGTCTGGGTCAGGCGGGCAAACAGCATCCATGAAGACGGGTGAGGAAAGACAAAGATCAGAGCAATAACATCACACAGGTAATTTGCTGTTTGTATGTGCAAAGCAAGGTGCAATGTCTGCTGCAGTGGTGATATTTAGACATACAAGACAGACCTCTCTTCTTTGAAAGAGATTAAGGGAAGTGGAGGGAAAGGGTGAGGAGGAATATATTGATAAACAGCCTGAAGAAATCTAATAACACTGAATATTAACCTGGCAGCAGTTCTAAACTGGCCAACACTTGCAAACTCTGTTTACCTGGAGTCCTTTGTCCAGTGAAAGTGCTCAATGATACAGTACACAGACATTATCAAGAACAGACTTTGGACAAATAAGAGACAAATTTCTTTCTTTTTTAAAAGGAAAGAAATCAAGAAATGAAAATGAGAAACAAAGAGAAGCCTAAAATAACACTGAATGTCAGAATACCACCAAGATAAGAAGCAAGGAGAGAACTAGATGAGAAACTACTGCATCAGTGACAGGAGGAGGGAGTCACTGGAGGAAATATACTGTATTAATTTTCTTTTGGAAGAAACCTGTGGTCCTGTCTCCCTCATCTCACATTGGTCAGACTGGTCCCAAAGCCGTGCATGGCCACGCCTGCACTAACGCACCCTATTTCTACTACAACGGTCTCTTAGACCCCTCATTATTATACAAGAACAACTCTGAGCTCTGGGTATTTGGAGGTAACTTATCAACTTGAGCCTCTGATGGCAAAAGTAGGGGAATGTCATTATGGCCAACAAAGGGATGCTGCTTTACAGACACTCCGCTGCTATTTGTGTACTTCAGTATTAGGAGGTTGCCTTCTGTAGCCCAGGATGTGTGCAAGGTTTCTGAAGCCTCACTCATTTCTCTGCTAGACTTTAACACTGTTCAGAGGTTGTTCAGGATTAATGAGGCAAAAGTCCTCAATCAAGAAGCAATTTAAGAGTATATTGCTAATTCCACAGAGTTCTGTAAATGAACTAATTCAATACCAGTTGACCTTTTTATTTGGGGGGATGATTTGTGTCTGTATTTTTCTTGAGCGGTGCCCTTAAGCAGTGACAATTTGGAAGGGCATTTTTGGCCCAGTGACTGAAATCAATCATGTTACAAGTAAGATGAACACACGAGTCGGGAGCAATACACTTCAAAAATGTACTGGCAGGCAGCCCAGTGTATGAGGATTATGTCAGTGTCTATGTGGATAAGTAAGGAACACAGTTCCTTCTCATGGGCAGAATGAGAGACAGAACCCAACTGGCTCATACTACCATTAAAAAACAGATGGAGCACGTAATAACATGAGTTAGACTTAACTTGGATTTGGAGAAACCTTCTTGCTACATTAGAATCCCGTGAGGCTGGGTAAGATGTGAGTTACTGCTGAGCGCTGATAGCCCTCACAGAATATGCACCCTCACATGAAGGCAGGAAGGACAGTCAAGAAGAAAACAAGCACCAGAAAGAACTAATGCTAAGAAGCTTAGGGAAGCAATGGCTTTGTCTAATCTGAAATGACTCTTTTATCCTCTGTGTTTCTCATCGTAATTAAGATGGGATGTGGTGAAATAATGGCACTGGGTAACCAGCATTTGTGTTTGTCTCCAAGAATACCAGGCAGATTATTGCTTTGTTCACACTGAGTTTTTCTTACAATAGTGCTGACGGTGTGAATTAACAATCACAATTAGGGCTTCTCCTTACTTTATTTTTTACTATGATAAACCTCTACAAATATTCATTATTCTGTTAGCAGAAGGTTGCTAATTTTACTCCAAATTAATGTATTGCTGTTGTGATGTAGATTGTGTTTTATAATGCAATTTAGCTAGCTTTCTCCTTCCCTTTTATGCAATTATTTCAACAGCCTGTGTGGATAATGTCATTCAAGTAAGTAATAACAGAAAGATCTTGCAATTGAAGACATGCACTTCTACTGACAAACGTTCATCATCACTTCTTATTTAGCAACCAGAAAGCCAAAGTTTAAACATGGGCTTCTGTTCTGCAGACCTAACACCCTTTTGGGGTTTGAACCAAAGCAAAAGAGCTGCAAACACTGGCGGGCTGGTGCCTGAGATAGAGGAGAACCAGGAGAGCCCATCTACTAGAAAGGCTTTTCAAATCCTACTATAACATGAAGTAAAATTTATGGTGGCAGGGAGTGATCAAACAGTTTCTATCTTCTAGCTCCAGAAAATACACATTATACCAACCAACTTCTCATGCAGAAATCTTACCAAGCAGTGACCCTCAAAGCACCAAGTGACACCACTCAAAACCAACAGCTCAATCCCACTTTCAAAGTCAGTGCTTCATACTAGTGCATTTTCATCTCACGTTCCTAACTCATGGAACATGACTGCTTCCTTACTGCTGCCAGCCAGCCCCCAAGCCGTAACTTGTCAGCCTTTTCTGCTCATTCATCAAGCTAAGAAATCCTAGAGAAAAGCTTAATTGAATAGTTCTTATTCACATGCTTATAGTTATGTTTTCTGGGATGTCTTTATTAGACGTAACTAGGAAGAGCCTCTTGCAATACGCAGTCACATCAGATTACTACTCCTTGAAGCCTTGGGTAGTGAAACAGACACATCTTGTTTTCATTCTAATTCTTGCTTGAATTACACACACTGTCTGTTATGAAACCTTGTCATGTTGTCACGACTGGCCCCTGTGCTGAACTTTGCCTTGTCAAGATAGCTTTATCATTCATAAATATTTCAACGAGAACCAAAGACTGCTTATGAAAGATTGATTTCTTACAGTTCACTGACCCTTCCTTCAAGGCCTTTTATTAAAATTAGAGTAAACCCATCCTAGATATCTGAGCATTAATTGTTAATATTACAGGCTACTGAAACATAGAGTCCTCAAGGAAGAGATGCACTGCTGCCTTACAGTGCTACCTCACTGTAGAAATTAAAGCAATCAACAGCGTTTGAGTGTGTTAATTTTCACACTCAGAACCAAACTGAACAGACTTTATATTAAACGAGCAGGTTAAGCAACCTGACCAAGGGAATGTGGGAGAAATTCTTTGCAGAGGAAGGAAAAAGGAAGGCCAAGCGCAGGGTCTCAAGTCTGGAAGTGTCTCAGACCCAGCGTGCACTATGAACACAGGTGATGCTACATAAATAACAAATCCTTTAGCTGATCAAAAGCACTACAACAGCAAAGGTCTGCCTGCTTTCTTCAGATTAACAACATCTTAATAACATCTTGATAACATCTTGGCTCTGCTCCTCCAGGACTTTTTCCTTTTCCAAGAAAACCTCTGCTATTATCACATACCTCAAGGACAAACCTCAGCAACATGTTTACTTAAATGTCTTCTTTTGGGTATATCTCTGATCTATGGGGACATATTTATGATCATGATCTGATCCCTCCTTTAATTTCACATCAGTAAACACAACTAGGAGTTCACTAAGGACATTTAGCGTTGTATTTATAATCTGTGTGCCACATCCAAGGAGGACACATAAACTACAAATTAATCTGCTATTACTCTGTTGCTAGACATTGTATTTCATCATTGTAGGGGCAATTGCTAATTTACATAAAACTGCTATCAAGACCCTAAATCCAACTGATCCTTGGTTGTTAAATGGGGTTAGAGAAAGACAGGAACATCATTACCCATTTAAATGTCTTTTATTTACTTCAAGTCGTACTTTAATGGAATTCTGTTTGGAATGCAGACCTGTCCTTGTACTTGATCTATCTACTCTAGCTATGCCAGATGGCTTGACAGCCCTTTGGGAAGCTCTGTATGCCAGCATGCCCACCTGCAGGAACTACAGACAGCAGGGGTGAGAATTTTCTGCCCACTTTCACCTTTAAAAAGAGTTGAGTGTCAACCAATTATATGCAACATATTGATTGTTGTGCTAATTTAATCAATAAAACCCCCAGGTTTGGAAGAGGTTTAAGCCAGGTATTATATTGAACCTGTCAGCACTGACATCCTGAAATCTAGATGAATTCAAACAGAGGAAATAGTTGGATTGTTTGTCTGAAACCCCACATGGTAACTTTTGAACCTGGAGCAGAAGTTTCCTTGCAGGTGGATAAACAAACAGGAGCATCTTTCCTCCTCTCCATTACTCATGCAGAAAATTTCCTTTCAGAGGAACTGTGAAGCCCTGAGCTTTTATGATGAGAAGCAAATTGACACTTGAAAGTCCTGATTATGGGCAAGTTCTGATTTCACTGAGAGAAGATGAATAAATTGCAGAGTGCAGCATTATTTAATATGTAGCTCATTTCAGGGGAAAAGATTGCCCCATGAAGATAAATCTGAGCTGCATGCCAAGTATTCAGTCTTCCTGGATAGGAAGGTGGTCCTCTGATTACTGAACCTGAACACCACAGCAAGAGATTCAGGACAAGTATTAAAAGAAAAAGGAGGAGAGAGAGAATGAGAGAAGCTTACAATCTGTTAGCATTGTTGATTGCACCAGGGCCTTTTCTCACCATTTTCTGCTTAGACTGAGAAAGACTTCAAGTGCTCTTTGTCCCTTTGGTGCACTATCCACACAACACAGGAATTAAATTACTATGGGGGCTTCTTGTGAATTGGGGCACAGTTTGTTAGTCCAGGGCTGCACACAGTTCACTGGCTGCTGGCACATTAAGTACACTTCCTATCTCTGGGCTCCTCTCACAGTCTATCATAAGCACATCACAAATATTAGTTAATTGAACTGTGCTAACCTGCAAAGTAGGGCCACCAGATGAATGGTCCAACAGTTCGAGTGCTAAGCTGAGACCTGGGTAATCTATTTTCATGTCCTT
Organism: Nestor notabilis; assembly: GCF_000696875.1. Taxonomy (NCBI): domain Eukaryota; kingdom Metazoa; phylum Chordata; class Aves; order Psittaciformes; family Psittacidae; genus Nestor; species Nestor notabilis. The sequence continues at coordinate 294,547 of NW_009940327.1, read as the reverse complement.
GCTCCCTCTTGTCTTCTTGGTTGCTTTATTAACTCCTAAGCAAGTTACGAGGTCTTTCATTAGCAGAGTATGTCTGCTTCTCTAGAAAAACCCAAACAAATCCACATACTAAAACCCCACTAATTTCATAGCAAAAACCCCACAGTATCTTATTCCTCCCCATTTTTAGAAGTGTCTTTTAATCACATAATGTGGTTGTAGACTACAAAAGATACAGAAAAAAAATCAGATAACCTCCTGGCAAATTTCAGAGCTCTCAGCAGGGACAGTTGCATCATTTCAGTCCCAGTTAAGACACTGCTGCAAGACCTCTGGAACCAATGCACTCAGCATCTTCCAATACTGTAATTAATTCAACTGAGTGAACTTCAAAAGGTTTGTTAAATGGTCATTACCATTGACTTGGGTCATTAACTTCAACAATGGCAGAGTGTTTGCACCATCGTATTTACTATAATTAGCCTGCATATTATTAAATACACTAAAAGAAAAGTATTTCAATCTCCAATCAACCGTACAATGCTGAAACACAGCAGTGATTGAAAGTCAGATTTCTACCTATATATGCTTCCCCCTCTGAGATACATATAAAGTAATTTTTCTATACTGCGTATTAGTCTACCTCCTTTTGGAGGAGGTGAATAAAGAGCTGTAGAAAACCAGCCACAAGGAAGCTGAAGTGGGTATTTTTAAACAGAAATGACAAAAACCTGAGAAGTCTCATTTGAAGACAACTTCTCTCTTGCACATGCAAACTGTGCACACGGACACCCTCTGCTGCACCCCTTCTTTTAGTTTGTCACTTATCCAGGAGTTAAAAACATTCTTTCAACCATAGTTTGTCAATGTCCTCATGGCCCAGCACCTCCCACTTGCCTGGTGGCACTCTCCAAATGCCACTGCTGCTCAGAGCTCTCCCCTTGACTTAGTTTCTAAATTCTATGGTGGCTGAACACGTGGAAAAACCCCAGGGTATTGCTCTGGGTGAAGATTCAGAGTTCCTTCCCTGCAGAAGAAAACGCTACGATGCTACTGCATGAGCACACCACCAAGAAGATAACCGCCAAAGTGGTCATGAAGCGCCTGGATCTGGGAAGAATCATATCCACTGCAAAATGGCTTAAGCTGAGACAAGACAGAGAATCAACACATTCCCCCTGGACACACAGCAGCTGGCAGAAGTGAGCTCCTCACTCTTGGCCCACAGTGTTCCACAGGTATCTTGTCAGCAGTGCAGCAGTAACAAATTGCATCCGCTTATTTCTGCTCCTGTCTTTTAAGGTGGCTGCAGATTATTGCTTAAATCTCAGTTCTCCCTGCAAGTACACCTGAGCACACCCATGCACGCTTTGGGTCTGAATCTGCAAGGACCTTTGGCACTGTAAAACATACTTATGGCTGCCATGACAAATCAAACAAGATTCCCTCAAGCCACCTATGAAGACAACAAACAACTTTTAAGCAGATGTCATAGTTTCAAAGTCTGCTGTATTTTCCTTTGAGACTTTAAACGTCTACAGTTTTAAACGTCTAAAGTTTATTTAAAATTTTAACAAATTCATTCAATGGTTATTACAATCACTGCCCCTCCTACCAAACAGAAAAGTGGCTTCTCTCAAAGACACGATTTCAGCTCAAGTCCATAGGCTATATCTTAAATGGAAGAGAACAAGAACACTATCAATCTGTCACTGAGAAGGTTACATGTTGGGAGAAGCCAGGAAGAACAGTCAAGGACTAGGAATGCCAGAGAAATTTGGAATAACTTAAGTGGTATGGGCTAACCTCCTGATCCTGGGGGACGTCGACTTGGGTCAAGGTGAAGGATAAAGTCATGACTGCTGTGAGCCTTACTGCAGTGACTCACAATGAAATGGGCAGATCTGCTTAAAGAAAAATGCACGAAGACCCATGATTTTCCACAGATTAATTTCCCATAAGCCACAGATCACCTATGACAGGTTACATACATCAGCAACTGGACAAGATTTTAGCTGGTGACTAAAAGGCAAAATAATCCTACAAAGAGCCCCTCACCAAATCTTCTTCCTGCTCTGGGTCCCTGCATGTTGCCCACTGATTGTTTCACAGTCGCGAGGAAAAGAATCATAAAACATGGGGAGGGATTTATTTTCCTTTCCCAGAGTAATAAGCAGTTGACACCCATTTAAATATTCAACAGTGCAAGTGTTCTGCCATTTAGTCTCATCACGTTGCCACAGTGTGGAAACACTGGCTCAGTTCACCTCTTAGATTTCCCAGTAGAAATAACACAAACCTGGTGAGAACTGAACATTTGTGATAAGCAAACTTCCTCCTGCTGTTCATGAACTGAAACCTGAACACGGTCAGCAATGCACAGCCTCCACAGTTTTCCAAATGGCTCTTACTTCCATACACTTGCAGAGAGCAAAAGCTTAATGGCTGTGCATTTGCTCTCTCATTTCCTAATTTTGTCCCTTACAGCTACTCAGAAATACCCCAAGAATACCCATTCCATTAGCCTTGCAGCGAAAGCTGGACTGAGGTGTGGGGTAAAAGGCAGAAGAGAGCTATTTCTTTAACTACTCCAAAAGCCAAGGAACAAAGAAAATCTCTGAGACCTAGAACAAGAAACAGTGCTCTTGTTTACACCCAAGTTCAGGAAAGCACCACTTCTGCTCTTGGAAACATTTATCACTTCAAATCTCACCAGCAGGGATTGTTCCTGCTGCATTAGGCTGACATCTGGCAGAGAGGTTGGGAGAAAGGGGAAAATGGAGAAGAGCTGAGTGAGAAGTTGCCAAGAAGATGCAATAAATTCATTTCTGTGACGCAGAACCAAGCTTGTCATTAAATGTCAAGTGCTGGATTAACAGCTGTGAGGGACCAAATCTCTGCTTCAACCCACAGGCTCTCAGCAACACATGGTAAAAATCCTCCCCCATTAACACTGCCTCTAAATGGCAAAGTATTTTGCTCTGGTTTCAGTATGGAGCTGGACTGACAGTGGATTGCAAATAATCATACACTGGTGTTACCCAGAGCACCTATGCATAAGAGCTGGAAATATCAGTTTGCATTTTGATAAGTATGAGCCAAACCATATGTCACCCGTAGGTAACGCATGAAACTATGTAAGACCTAGCTTTAAATGCCCAATCAGGCATTTCTGATTCGGGTGTGGAGTATCCAAACCTCAGCCCTGTCCCAGATCAGTCTTAGATCAAGCTTTTTAACCTTAAATGGGGAAAAGAAAATCCATGATTAAACTAACTAAAAGGCTAAAGGAGGTAGCACCTGGAAGTGACCACATAAAGGATTTCCCTGTGGTTCCTATCTGTACCCCCTGCCCCTTAAATTCAGCTAGAAGTTTTGCCCACTGTCCTACAGAGAGTCAGATGGGCCCCTTCTATCTTCATTCCTTCTCTGCCCTTGTATTTTGTTCTAGGTGAAATGAGTGAACAGCCTAGGAACATGTTCAGCTTTGCAGAGTCTATCTTGCTATTCATAGTCCAGGCACTGAGGCCAGCCTGAGGCAATGCTGCTGAACATGCAGCAAAAGCCAAGAAAATTATCATGGATGACTTTTTTTTTTTTCTTTCTTCTTTTTTCCCTAATTTTTATCTTTTTTTTTGCCAACAAGGTACCCCATTGAAATTCAACAGCCATTTCAGTGAAGCACTCTGATGCTGGGTGACCTTTGTTTGACATTTTCTTTGCATATGTGCACCAGGAGAGACCAATCCACCCTTTAACAACTCCATAACAGAGCAGCATGGCCATGGCAGGGAATGATAAAAACTGCTGTGATGAGTGCTAATTCTTGTGGTATTGGAAGGCTCCTTAAATCAAAGCACTGAAACTGAGAAGTGAGGAACATAACTACAAGGTTTATTGATCATTCCTTACTACATGAGCATAATTCTACCTTGAGAGAACTCCACAAATCCCTATATTTATGGTATCAAGTAAAGGTAACAACTGTTTAGCACAGTTGATATAAAGGAAGAGTTACTCTTACAGGTACTTGCTTTGTGTATTTATCTACTACTTGCATAGTATCTACTTCCAAACTAGTCTTAATGCTAGTAAGTGATTGCCCCTGCTTCAGACAGGAAGGAGGTAAAATACACAAGCAGAGAGGACTGGTGCAGCAAACCCACCTATGAAACAGTACAGAGAAGGATTTAAATGTGTCACTATCTGGGGAAGTTCTGCAGGATTCTTGATTTAACAAAATCAAGGTAATAAGAAGAATAAAGCTGTACAGCAAGCTCCCATTGCTTGTTTGGGGCTTAAAAATACTTTTGCAAGTAGAATTATCTGCTTCAGAAACATTAAATGCGCCAGTGGAAACTCCTGTACATCGCCACATTGTGAACATCTGACCTCCAACACTGGGAAATAATGAAAAATTAATGGCTCCAGATGTGCCAATCCTGCCAACAGACAGATGTTCATTTTATACACCATTTAGAAATCCCCAGTGCATTTGACTACATGATGATAAAATGACTAAATAACAGGAAGAAATGGAATAGTGCTTAGAAAGGGAAATCTGCACTTTTCCAAGATGTCAAAGTGCACAGAGACAAACAAGAATACACAAACAACACGTCACACGTACGGTAGAAGCTTTACCTTGGGGATTTCTTTTGCCACTATCAGGGACAACCCTAACAACTTCACCCACGTCATGGCTAAAGATTCCAGCACAGAAAAGTGACAAGTAATGTGAAGAAACACAAAACACGCTCCAAAATCATCCCTCCATTAGATATTGACTAGCCTGAATATATTCCTCTGCCATTAAGAAGCATTTATCTTCTACTCTCTTCTTGCTTCTGGAGCTCTTTTGGTTTCTTGGAGATTATTTTTTTTGCTATCATGCTTGTCTAACACAGCATTTACCCTTTAATGAGATACAGATAAAACTGTCCCTTGTCAGTCTGTGCTTGTCATGCCTAGAGAGAGTTTTACTATATCATAAAACCACAAAATGCCCCAGTATTTAAGAGAGATCTATCATTCCACCATTATGTCATCTAGGTTCTGCACACAGTTCTTTGTAACACAGCAATAAATCCCTGAACAGAAAAGCAATGGAAATAGCTCCTGTGACCTTCCACTTCCACTTGCAGCCACCACCACCTCTCGTCCCCATAGGGAAGCTTTCAGTCTGCAAATGAGCATCTGTCTATGTGATACTGAACAATTTGTTACATTAGGTTCTGAAAGCATTTTACTAAGGAGCTTATTTATGCTTGGTGCTTTGATAATGACTGTGATCAACAAGCTTCCAGGAGCAGAGAGAGAAAATGGAAGTTGATGGTGTTTGAATGTAATTTCAATGCTGACTACACAAAGCTCCACCGTTCAGTAGCAATTGGTTTTGTTCCTTTGATTTTGCAAACAGTTGACAAAGGCAATTCTACTGACCAGGCAGATTTGATTAAAATACTGTATTAAAATGTTGTATAGGGTTCTCAGTTTTACCATCTATAGGGTTCCTCTAGCTCAGTCAAGTAGTACAGTTTCATCTTAGTAACTGAAATATAGACCAGTTCCCTGCTATATCTTGTTTATTGCTCATCTTGTCCCTCATATTGACTGGTTCCAACTACTTCCAAGAAAGAAGGTATAAGCAAGAAAATCTCTCAGATGCTAATGCAAAGGAATACACATGTCAGACCACAAATAACATGCACAGAGAAGTTTATCCTCCATCCAACAGAGCCAATGATTACTTTTTAGAGTAAAAACCAGGAGAAGTGGTACTGCCATTGATAGGAAAATACATGAAGTCTGACTGCAGTGGTTTGAGAGGGATACTACCAAGACTCACATTTCAGCTCTAAATGCAAGTTACAGGGGAAATGCCTTGTCTTGCTGTATGCAATTTTCTTACTTTGTAAAAATAGAGTACATAATATGGGCGACATAGTTTAGTGTGTGGTGTCCCTGCTTATGGCAGGGGTGTTGGAACTAGATGATCTTAAGGTCCTTTCCAACCCTAACTATTCTATGATTCTACAATTCTGGTCTTCCAGTTTCCTTATCAGACATGAAGCTCAAAGCTCTCCATGTCAGACTAGTGACTCTCCTTGGAATCACCACCTCCACCTTGCCCACACTTCTGGCTGTACTCACACATTGCAGCCTAATGCTTCCAGCTGACAAAAAGTCCTCCTCCCTCCAAAAAAACGCCCATCAGAAGAGGTGACTCAGGCAGGACTTGTTCATGAGAATGCCCCCCTCTTTTCCTTTTAAATCTTGGAGAATGGAACTTCCACTTGTTGACAACAGCTCATAAAAGATGCAGAACTTGCACAACACCAGCTTCTTATCATTGTGTTAGGGATGGGATCACGGCTCTGTTGTCAGTTTTTCCGCACTGACAGGAAGCACAGCCAGCTAGGACGGCAGCCCATGACAACTGACTTGTCCAAGGACACACATTTAGAGCTGGGAACAAGCTGAAAAGTGCTTATTCTGTTTGAGTGGAACTGAAGATCTGGTAAGACAGAAGAATAAGCAGTGTGCCTATGTTATGCTACCATAGGGTAGGAGAAGTTAGGCATGGACAGTGGTCCAGTGTGCTGTCCTCAGAGCCCTCAAAACGCTTACTCCCATGCAGAGTATAATGCATTCATTAGGTCTTCAGTGGCCATTAACTGCAAAGATTTCTTTACACAGTTTATGGGGAATAACAACGATTTATCAATTCCCAAAAGAACAAAAAAAAAGGGAGCCCAATTTCTCAGCAGAGATTAGAGGAGAAAAAGAGGGAAGGGGCAAATCCTTCGAGCATAAACAGATTGTACTATTTATACACGAAACTGTTTTCTGCATCTCTAAACTTCCCATGCCCAAGTACTTTAATTAATTGCAGTGGTTGCTATGGTAACTTCCTAACTCAATTATAGAGCTACAAAGAGGTGCAGTGTATTTATGACAGGTAACTCTTGCTGAAGCTGGAGAGCAGATAGCACAAAAACAAAACCATTGTGCAAGCACTAGCAGAAGGTTCACAACAGACACAATGGATTTCTGCTTAACCACATGTGACCCCCCAGGTCCCTTCCAACTTAGATTCCACCCACTCTGTAGCCTCTTGAGGGATGATACAACATGGGAGCATCATCAACAGATTTGTGCCAAACCAACTGACTAAACAAAGCTGATTTCCTGGGCTCCATCCTGAGCTGAGCAGAATGGCAACGTGACAGGGGGGAGGAAAAGCATTTTGGCACAAGAACTGTAGCTTTTGACAGGCTGAGTGAACTCACAAGCTTTCCAGCTCCTGGGGAACACAGCTTTCACAGGAGGCTGAACACCTTTACAGCTCTACCTTAACCAGTAGAGCTCAACTACTTGACCCTCAAGACAGCATTCTGCTCTACTCCAGATTTTCCCTCCGACACTGCAAAAATCACAGCTCCTGTTTTGTGCCTCAGTTCCCCAGCTGTAAAATCAGGACTGTGTTTCCCGATTCCTAAACAACATAAAGAGACCAAAATTACCAGCTGCTCCAACTCAGCATGGGTAAGGTCTGGTTTAAGGTTACTATCAGATTAATGATGCAAAAGATGGCTGATTTATGGTCAGTTCTCTCTGCCAGCAAGTACAATAGGAGTTCCTATTCAGCTGCAGAGGCTGGGCACTAGAGAAGACTCAAAAGTCTCATGAAGACCTAATTACTTCCCTGCATTAGAGCAAACAGCATGCCTCACAGTCAGTATTCTGTCTCCAGCAGTGACGTAGATGTTTCAAAAGCAGATGCAATGTTCCCTATTTGTGCCACAGCACTGAATGATCAACAGAAAAGGAAAGGCAGGGATAAAGAAGTAAG
>NW_009940327.1:254420-286682 GCF_000696875.1 Nestor notabilis | reverse complement strand
TTTCCCTTATCACCTGAAACCTGAGGACTGATAATCTTTACATCTATTATGGTAAAACACCTTGCCATGTGAACTGGGTTCTATTCTTTTCCATACCTGCATTGCTCCTATTTTCATTTCTCTGGTATTTTTCTCAGGAATGGATTCATGTGACGAAAGAGACATTACTTTTCCAGCTCAGGGTCTGTCATCTGTTTTCCTAAATGTGACTTTTAGTCACTGTGGCAAGATTCTTTCTTTTTGCCCCCTCTACAGATCCTGTCACTTACATTAAGTGTCCTTTTCTCCCATTTTAGATTAAATGGCTTGTTAGGTATTTCTAAAGGTGTCTTTAGTGAGACACAGTGATATTTCTTACCCTCTCTGCCCCCACCCTTCAAGGTCACAGACAGAGACTTCAGCTTGTTTCTTAAAGGTTAAATGCAAGTTCCAGAAGAGCAACTTGAACTTTGGAGAGCTAAAGCAGAAAAAAATCCAAACCTTCAGAGAATACAGTATTGTTACGTGAGAAGTGGTGAATGTGAATGATAAAGTAGCAGCTGGAGAAGCTGGACAGAAAATAGCAGCTCCGTTCCTGAACAACTTTATCTGTCTTTGCAAAGCAACTGCTACTGTTTTATACCCCTTTTCCAAGCCTGCCCTGCTCTGAAGAACATTGCAGCCTGCAGAGCAGGAAGTTGCCAGAGGCTTTTTATTTCAGCAAAGCCCCCCCCCCCCCCCCCGCCAGCTGTGACTGCACTCCCTGAAGGATCCACTATGTTAACTCTTCAGAGATGGGTATTTTCCAGTCTGCCAGGCAAGGAGATGTTTACGAAAAGTCAGACTGTTCAGAGGTTGAACAAATTTTGCTCTCTTCCTCAACAGGCATTTTAAATCATCAATTCCTGCTCAGCTTTCTACACCCTGCCTGTTGTTCCAGTTAAGTCTGCACTGTTTGGACCCACTGAAAATGGAAACTACTTGAAAAACTACTTTCATTTTGAGTCTCACAATTGAAAGTGTGTTTTCCCCAAGCACATACTGTAGTATTAGCTCACCCTATTTCATGCTCTTCCACTTACAGGAATCCTATGGGTAGCCCCATGATATTACAGATGAATTTGCCACACTCGTGCAAATGCCTTGTCAAATGAGAGCCTGGAATTATAACATCCACAAACTTCTACAGTTAAATTGTCATGAAAACAACAGACTTTGTAGTAAGAAATTGGCCAACCAGCTCTAAGTAATGTAGTATCATAAGTTGAGCTATAGGAAACACAGGATGGGTTTATATAGAGGCAGGATTTTCTTCTGTCTAGCAAGGCTCCATCTTTAAAATTTTTTTTTGCTCTTTGGCTTTTGTACACGCATACAGTTTGGTAATTGGGTGTGAGTTTTACCTTGGCAGCATTTGTGGAAGCAGAGTCTAACAGGGAATTAATCCATGCCTCACTAGCATAGCAGCAGTCTCCAAGGGCCTGGATTATCAGGGTTAGTTTAGCAGCTTGCTCCTCTATAGAACATTTTACATGACTGGGCATCTCTATGGGCCAGAGAGCACTGCTGAGGAATTCCAAAAACATCTTCCTAGAAAACACTGCTAGAGAAAGGCATTCTGCAATTAAAGACACAGAGCAAACCTGTTGTAGGTGTCAACTATGGTGTTCAGTTACTTTTGCAAGTTCAGGGATGCCTACAGGATTACAACTACTTTACTAAACTACATGAGATTTCTCCTTAGCAGCAAATTGATGACTACAATAAAAAGTGTCATAGACAGTGGGACTTTTCTATATGTATTTTATACCTATTTATAGGTGTAAATGTATGTCTAAAAGAGACACTGGCTTAAAATATATCACAAAATGGTAGATCAGATGCTTCCATTTCTAGTTCTCATTACTCAAGAGCAAGGGAAATCAGTGGACCAGAAACAGAAAACTTACAATAGGAAATATTCTGTGCTCTTTGCTGAGAAGCACTAAATCAGATATCAAAATTTCAAACAGATGAAAAAGCAAAACCAAGTTACTTTCCACATGCACAATGAGTAAATTCCACACTTGCACTGATTCAAGAAGAAAAATTGACCTTGCTTCAAGGCATAGAACGACCTCTAATGGATTAGGATTTTCCCTGCAAGCCAGTCTTAATTAAAAAGTGTCCAGAATCACTTTGCAACATAATTGTTAGTGGTAGCCACTACTGAAGAGGTTATTAAATTAAAGTACTACCAGACTTCATAGTGCCATATGGCCATTCCCATGCCACTAAAGCAATCATTTTTACACATCCAGAGTGTAAATCGATTACAGTCACTGGTTGCTGTCCTTATCAGAAAGACAATCTGGACAAACCCCACCTAACCATCCCCTCCATATATATTCCCCATAGGAAGCAGTATTCTCAGAACTAGCTTGGACTACACAGTCCATAGAATAATACAAATAATAGGGAATGAAGGGACATTCCTACTGGTGGCAGCTGCAAGGCTTGGTTTGGAAACAGACATTCATGTGATTCATGAGTGGTCCTTGCTCTTCAACACTATGGCTACAGGTTTAACAAGAGACATACATGCAGCACACTGAGAAGCCCAAACACAACCATTTCTGCTATTCATAGTTTAGCTTTTCAGATTTCCTCTCTTGCTATTGTTCTCATTCTTCTCCCAAGGGATATTGGATGTGGAAAACAGCAGGCTGACCTTTAACACTGCTCTAACCACTCACCTTCTTCAAGCCCTTTACAAACCAGCTAATTAAACCTATTGTTCGACCCCCAGTACAGTACAGAAAGCACCATTCCTAGCACTGGAGATCCACTTCTCCTCCTAATGGCATCCTGTACAGGTCAGACTACCTCAATCAGCACTGCTTCACTGAAGCAAAAAGAGCTTTGCCAATTTACACCATTTGAGGTAGACTGGGTCAAAGGTATTCCTTGGAAGTATGTACAAAATTATTACTATAGGAAGTACTGAACACCTTTCATATTTGACCAGGAAACTTTGAGAAGCATATATAGAGATACTGAGAATCCATTCAGCTAATGCCACCAAAATAAGGTTGTATAGGAAGTTGAGATCACAGCCTCTGTTGGATTAACCCTCTTCCATCTCCATTTCAGTTGTTTTTTTAAAATAAGGAAGCCTGTGGAAACTTGAAGCTTAATATTTGAGGAAAAGATGCTCTCCTACAGCAACAACACCGCCTTTTATACTATCAATCTTTGAATATAAACTGCTATGCAAACCAAACACTTGGCCCCACACCTTTATTTAGTAAAGAATTACATGCACAGCATCACCTGCAGATTTAAACAGGTTCTGTAAAGGGGATATGAAGCAACGTCAGTAAAAAGCTCTGCAGAAATTATCTCACACTCAGGTACGACAAAGGCATGTGTTGGTGAGCTCCTGTAGCAAACGCTAATAACCTGGAGTGTCTTTGCCCTCTATGAGTTGACCTTATTACGTAGGAACAGTTCATCTATAATGCATTTAACTCAACTTCTTCCTGTTCTAATGAATTAACTGCACTCCAGTGGACTGCCACTGAGAACTTGTTTGGGAAAATAGCTCCAATAAAAATCACATCAATAAGAACACCTCCAAACCATTTAACAGTCAGGAAATGCTTAAACAATGATTTTCTTTCCCTTCTCTTGTCAGAAAGTCTTCAGAGGATATACACATTCTGTGATAATCTTTTGTGAACTGAGTGCAAGCAATGCTTTTTTTGGTGAATAGAAAAAGATATATATCAATAAGTAAATAAAAATAGGCCCATAATGGGATGCAATTTCTTCTTCAGGCTTAGACATTATGTCCTGACACCACTTCATTACTCCACCAGAGTAAATTCTCTCTCAATGGCTGCTGACAATAGATGCCATTCGCATGAGGGATTCTTACAAACTTCTTCAGAGGTACTCAGATACTGGTAATGCCCAGCTGGTGTTTACATGATACTATCTAGGATAATAATGTCTAATGGTAAGCAAAACACTGCCTTTACGGACAGTAAGCAGCTGTTGAGGATTTCTTGCCCAATTTCGGGGAATATGTGGGTTGTCACCAGCAGTCATGTAATACCTGCACAAAACAACGTGCTAGCACAAGAGAAACACAACGAACCCGATGATCACGGCTCCTTACCACAACTGACTGACTCTGGTTCAGTTAACTCCAGATCAATGCAGTGAAAGAGCAAACAATAAAGCAAGGATCATCATTAGTTACTAAAAAGAACTAAATGCACTGCAAAAACCAGCAAGAATGGGGGTGGAAGAGCAACTCGTGAATAAACTTGGCAGGCACAGACATGGATTTCATAGTTACTCCTCATATCTCTCACACACACCCACCCCAAAGCTGGGTGATTACTGAAACAGATGTAGAGTTCTAGAAAGCCAATGATTCAGTACACAGTTAAGTTACACAAACCGTAAAAAAATCAATGGAACCACAAGATGTAACAGTGGGATATAAAAATCCTGCTAACAATAAATAAAGCAAAGCCATATTTAGGGACAGTCTTGCTATCTATCCAAAGTAGAGCTTGGGCACACTGTAGGCACCTTAGCAAATTACTCTCAAAGAATAAAAGCCAGTGTAGCTGTCCACATCCTTCCTCCCCTCAACTGCCAAATATCCCCAAATTTACAGCCATTTCCTTTACATACTTTGGAGTTTCTGAACGTAGCACACACACCTTATTCCTCTTCCCTGGAAAGGCCACCACAGCACAACTACTATTTCCATTAGGATTAGTATTTGAGAGGATTGGATGTGCCTGGCAATCAAGTCGGACCACACTCAAAAGGTGCATGCACTTCTGACTCTATCATCTCAAATATTTCAGAATGATTATTCTAAATTCTGCTTTTTCTTTGCTCCCATTTCTTTTTCAAGACAAAGGGAGTGAAAAGAGAACTTCAGTCAGATTAATGTATATTTATAGAATGCATTGATTTCACTGTTTGCTCATACTGCTTCTGGAAACCCAGATGGGACCCTATGTCCTTAAGGGGCTTGATTTCCTCCTCAGTGATTCATCTGTAACCATTTACCTAACTGTGTCTCTAAGCATCAATGGTAGCCCTGATTGCAATGGGACAACTCATTTCCATGCACATTCAGCCTCTTGGTGCTACTGTGGAAGCCACGATTTTCCTACATGATATTTGAAAGGATTTTATGATATTATTCTACTTGAGAAGCTAATATTTAGAACCTAAATCCTAAATAGTAGTCAAAATTCAATAAAGGCAATGAGGTGCACATGCATGTTGTCATCTGGATGAGGACACTCTATCACATGGAAACAGTGAGCATGGGTTTACACACAGAAATGGATTGGGATTCATACTGAAGGTCAGTGGTTTTCACTCCCCCTGCATTATACAAAACCAAAGAGCTAGAGGTTAGTGATATTGAATGGCCCCAATGCCTACATTCAGCTCCTGGCAACCCTTCTATGCCTTCCACAAAGTTCCCTTTGTCTATATTGTGTATGCACATACATACTCCTACATTCAGACATGTGCCCTTCATGAACACAAAAGAAATTCTGGATCCTTTCCTCATTATCATTTCATAAGTTGCAGGATTTAAGACTTGTTTGTGTTAGAGCTGCTGATGTTAAAGTAACACTTACCCTGAAGCTTTCATCAAATTTTCAGAAGTGCTATTATTTTTTACCTACTGCCAGAGGCAAATCTTCCAGCAGAACGCAGCTGTAAGGGGTCATCTGTTTCCTCCTAGTAAGCAAGCTCCGTTTCCTTATCAGGGCAATAAATATTACCACCAATAATGTAAGTGCCAAACAGTTTCCACTTCCATTGCCACCACGGTAGAACATTGTTTCAATGATGTTTTACTCAAACTGCATTTACCCCTTAAAATTTACCTTGTTTTTTAAGGGAAAAGAAATGACAGTAAAATTAAGCCACTTCCCATTCAACAGTGGGGTTTTTTTATACACATTCTGGGTAACACCTCCTGTTCCTGTTAGGAGCTACACTAGCATCTTCACAATTAGTCATTTAATTCAAATGGCCTAGAGAAATCGCAGGTTCTTTTGAAAGCTATAGCATAAGATCCTTAAAGCATACAAAAGACTTTATCTGTTAGGGGAAAAAATATGTATACAAAGGAGGGGAGAAGAGGAGATCTCAAACACAGGAAAATGACAGTATTTTCTACCTTAACCTCTTCAGCTATAGTTGCTAAGTAACCATGACACACCACTGTGTATTCTCTGCAGTGTCTGGTCTACAGCCTGACAGTTTGATTAATTCTTCTGAGTACCAAACCTGCATGGTGAATATTTTAAATACTTAAGCATTTATGGGGGGTACAGGGGATGAGGAGGGGGAAGACACACACAAAAACCCCCACAAACGTCTATGATTTATAACTTAAGTTTTATTCCTATGCTGCTAGGTAGGAAACTAAAATCCTCTTCCAACAAAGGAAGGTCATGTACACAGTCATTTCTTCCTCTAAGATTTTTTGCCTCACAGATCAGTAAATACATTTCTCCATCCTCGAAAGTATGCATGTTTAATTATGGATCCTGAGTGTCAATGTTTGTAGAGAAACAGTAAAAGGAATAAAATCCTACAACGTCATTGCATTGTCCTCTAAGTGTCTACATTTCTACATGAGGAAGTTCGAAAAGCAACGAATATTCCTGTGTCAGTGGACAGGTAAAGCAAAACTCTCTGGTTCCACCTGTTTACACCAACTTTAGCTTCAAGATTTCCACGCTCAGGAGATTAATTAATACAGATTTTAATAATACTTTTACCTCTAGAAGTTTCAAGCTTTTATGTCATTCTGCCTCCCTTCCCCTCCCCTCTCCTTTTGGTCACTCTTTTGGGAAACACAGAGGGAGAAGAAAGGGAGAAGAAATGTAGAACTAGTTTAAGAGTAACACTGCGCAAGCCATCACTACATCAGCTACTTGAGGGACAGCCAGTGCTGGGTGAGGTGACACAGAAAGTCATGGCCACATGCAGAACGGTGGAGGAAGGAAAAAAACCTCTGCCCAGCTAAAAACACAGGGCAGGTCCAAAGCCAGAAATTGACTGTAATCAAGCTCGAGTTTGAGCAGGTGCTGGGACCAAAGTAGGTCTCTGCTGGATCGTCAACAGAAGAGACACTTTGGGTGACCAACGGCACTCCCAACCAACACAGGTTATGAAGTGTTTGCTCCCCTCCCTTGTGCCAGTGGTTCTATATCCAACTTTAGGTAAGCAGCAGTAATAAAATACTCTTACAGGTTACTCCAGAATGGAAAGAAAAGACATTCACAAAACAAGCCTTTTGCTAACTACTCACCCCTTGTATTTTGCAAAGAATCCAGGGCATTTCTCCCCAGCCACTGACCTTCTATATGGTAATAAACCCTGAATTCCCGTTGTGTTTCCATTGTAATGTAATTGTTTCATGCCTGCGAAGTACAATTTGACTTGACTGACTAATTAGGCACCGCAGATTACCACTCTTTGAGCAATCGATCTGTCTGGTCACATAAAGTATTTCCTCTTTTAACGCGAAGGAACTTTTCTAGACACTGGAGTGTATCCCCCACCCATAAGAACTGCTTTCCTAATACAGGAACTTGAAATGTACTGCAGGATTTGCTAAAAACAGGCAAATCTTGATGCGTTCTTATTTTGAATGTTCTCTGGTACAAAGAGGATTCTTCCTGGAAATGCTTTGTCCTACCTTTTCCTCCAGCAATTACCCTACTCTGTTGCCTCAGACGTCTCTACAAATATTGACAAAATTAAAAACACTTGATTCAAATGTGATCAACGTTATATCTGGGTTCTCATTCATGCTGTATTTCATCTTTCTATCACAACAACCCAAGAGTAGCTGCTGAAGGGAGGAAAGTCTAATGCCTATGTAATTATAGCTAGAAATCTACCCTTTGATATTACAGAAGGCCCAGAAACAGAAACACTCTATCAGAGACTGTTCATTAACAGAATGATATAAAGAGAGTGAGCTAATACTACATGTCTTAGCTACAAGCTAACACATCTAGTATCAAGCAGCACTTCCTGACTAGATCACATCTCTATCCTGAAAGGCCTCTGTCCCGAAGAGGCAGAGCCCTGCTGCAGCCAGGCTTTCACAGAGCCTGCAGATCCTCCCTCCAGCACACACCCCATGTTCCATGTTCCTCTCCCCACACTGCACTCCATCAGCTGCAGTCACGCTGCACTCAGAGCTGGCAGCTCTTGTGTATGGTCATACCTCTTCCTTCAGGGGCTTCCCCAGGGAGAGAAATGAAAATGGAATTAAACCCTTAGGAAGACCTCAGAATTCCAATTTAGATAAAATATTCTCCACTGCTTAGCCCTTCATTCCCCCTTGTGGCTGCTTGGTGATGGTTTGGGGTTTTTTCCTCTCTGTCTCCCACTGCAGCTCGGTTTTGTTACTGTTTATCGCAAGGGGTATTCCTTTGGTTTAGTTCATATTCTGAGCATAACTCAACGCTGTATCTCTGGGATGCTTACTAACTGCACGAGCTACTTCTGCTCACTTTGACTGGATTTCTCAGGACAAAAAACTGAGTGCTTCAAACTCAGTTCCTTCTTATTGAAAAGAATACTTTTCATTAATGTCACTTTTCAACAGAACACCTCAAGAACCTTTGCAAACACTGAACACACAGCAGCTATTCAAGATTCTTACTAATAAACCAACTTTAAAGGGTAGGTATGTTCTACACAGCAAGGCTTACAATGCAGATTTTCTTTACTAGGTTTTATTTGTATATGATCCTCAGTCACAAATCATGATTCCACTACATTTGTTGGCGCACAAGCACAAATTAAGACCAGGCAACAGGGTTTCTCCACTCCCCAAGTTGAATGCTTAACCATCATTCAGAATACAACTGCAGAAAAGGACAGGGATGTGTGGGCACATGCACTAACAGTGTTCAAATTCAACTGAAATAGTTTTAGGATTTAATAATGCTTAACTTCCACCTCTTGAGTTAAAGAGACTTTCCTCAATGAACAAGCATGCAAATCCCTGTAAAGGATTCGATACAGGCAGTGTGTGAGCTTTGAATTCTGAAAATGACTTCCCAGTGTATTCTATTTCAGTCCAGTTACAGTGCCAAATGTTTAACTTCTGTCCGTTCACTTCCTGATCAGAACACTCCCTGCTTTCGTGTTACCCAGTTTTGATCAAAGCATGACTTTGCTTCTGTAACTGCATGTTCAATTATTAATAACTTATTGGCCTCACTATGGCTTAACACAACAGAGCTGATGACAGTTACGAGAAGTGACATGTATAAATGCATGTAACCAAGTTCTTTCCTCTTTAAAGGGATCATGATGAAGGCATCTGTTGCACAGAGCAAAGAATTACTTTGATCAAAAGCTGTGGAAGAGCACAAAGCCAGAGCCTAGAAGTCTCCAAGGAAGAATAAAATTAATAGCTTTGGAGGCAGATTAATCTCCTGATTATTGTTAGCAGCCTACTCCAAAGAAAGAGTGATGTTACACATCATATGATCTTTACTTGTTCTTGTAAAACATAGCTAAGCCATGAAGTTTGGATCCCTATTACTATTTATACTTGCAGGTATCCTGGATATACTCCATATTTAGTTAGATTACTCCAAAACACTTGAACTGAACTTGGTTGAACATCACATTTTACTATCAGACCTCCTCTCTTATTCACATTATTCATTAACCTTGATGAAACTGCTCGAGCCTCCAGCATGTTAATGAGAACCCAATTCAACCCAACACATTATTTGTTTTATCTTGAAGGACGGAAAAGAATTTTGGGCTGAAAGACCAAAAACTAATCCAAAAGCAAGAAATCACATTCATTCATTCATTCATTCCTCAGTGTTCACTCTTAAGTCAAACAAAATCTGGCATTAAAGATAAATAAGTAAATAATTCTTTTACATGCTCCAGACCACTATATTTTTTACCTAGACTGACAGTAATTCTTCAAGCAACTGATAACCAAATCTCTTTGTTTCTTATGTTCATGAGTATGCACCTATCCATGCTGCCTGTTTTGTCCAGAGCTAAAATGAGAAAGGTTGATAAAACCCCTGTACTTCAGCTACACTTTGTGATTACAGATAATAGTAACATTATCAAAATGGATACAATAGAGACAGATCCTTGTCTGGGAAGCTCTGTCAGCGTTACATTCCTAACAGAACAGAACCTTACCCCTTCACTGTCCCATCACATTTTCAGACCATCTCAGCCATGCTTCCACATACTAAGCCAGGGGTGCTTCCTAACTACAGCAAAGATTCTCTGCTCTGCACGAAATGGAGGTTTTCCTCACTGTAACAATCTCCTACCTGACAAGCATCATAGTTGTCTGCCTTTTAATTATGCTTTCTAATATATGTATTGAAATCCTCACCACTTGATCAATCAAGTACAGCACCAGTAAACAGAAATTTCACTGTACATTTCAAATGCATAAGGTGGGGATTATCAAATTGCAGTTTTATTGCCAAGCTGGGTGATGAATGCTGCTCATGCTGGAGGATAGTGGTGACACGCTCCTCTGATTAATGAGGTGACAGTTTTATGCTGTGAAATATCAAAAGGACTTGACAAGCCTCAGTTTTGCTCATTGACTCTAACAGCTGGAATGGTGTTTCCTAACATTCTCTCAAAGTTTGTCACTAATATATTGTCCTTGTCACAATCTTCTCTGAATGGACTGTCACACTGGAGCAAGAAGCAGCATGGTGAACAACAGAAAACAGAATGGAGAGATGGTCAGCCACCCAAGAGCATCTTCTCACCAACCCTGTCAGCTGAGCTATTATTGTTTTAGGTCATAGCACACGTTTGTCTTTATTTGCTTGATGTAAAGCAGGGTATAAGCAAGCAACTGGATGATACATTTCAAAATGGACAGTACTGTTCCATCACAATTCCTGGGCACAGTTTTCCTTTCAGTGGGGAAGCAATCTGGCAGCCATACAAAAGGACTCAGTGCAGACCATATCCTTTCATAAAGACTGCCAATACCTGTTTACAAGGATTTAAACATTCATGAGGGCAGTTGCCTACTTGGAAAGAAACCTCCAGACTCAAGTTGCACCCAGCTTTCTGAGGCGTGTTCTGGCAGGTAAAACCTGAGGGTTCCTTACAGCTCCCAAGTGATCCCAGTGTGCACTAGAATACACATGCAAACCAGCACACTAAGAACTGTTCTAATCTAGAGGAAACAAAGGAGAGAGGCTAATTAAAAGAAATGAGTTCTTAATGATTGAGTCAGTCCAAATTAAGAGAAACAGAATGTTTCACTCTAGTCACTGGGATAATGGGTAATTCACTGGTGGAATTCAGTATTTCATATTGTAAATTACTTTTTCCCCCACTGCCACCACAAAATGAAACTACTGAGAAATCAGCAAAGAGCTATGTGTGACCTGTCCCATTTCCCAGCACGCAGAAGGTACAGAGAAGAAGGAAAAGCTCTGGGCAAGGCTCTCTTCTGATTTGGATAGTTACCATCCAGGCAGCTCATGGTAAATCCCTCTTTGGTGAAAAGAGCTAGGCCGAGTTTCTTAGGCAGATACTTAACTAGGGGCCGTGGGCTCTTGGAAGCTGCAAGCTTTATTTACCATAGTGACACACAAGTGATGCAGCATTCTAACACAGAAGTGTTAGCTTTGGCTTCAACACATTCAATGTTTGCTTCAGAACCAGTCATCATGCTCTTCAGGAATTACAAAGGATATGCCTGAAGCTTCATGGAATCAGGACCCAGAGTCATAGGCTTCACCACAAGGTGTGTAACACTTAAAAGCTGCAGTTCCTGCCTCCTTTCTGAAGGGCACTGAAGTATTTTTTTCCAACTATCACAATAACTCCACAGAACTCAACATCTGATTACTGATAAAGTATACAGAGATTATTAACAGAGCACGGTTCTATTCACACTGGTATAAGTATCCTTCAACACCTAATACGGATAGATTTAGTAGAGGAGATCTATTCACTCATAAAACCTAATAATTTCCTAATGCTACTGATCCAAACACACAAAACCCAACACAAATATTGTCCTTTTATTTCTCACTGCTCAGCTGAAGGGTTTCCAAGTAATTAATCTAATGCCTTACACTTGTTTTAACTGATTCCCCCATGTTTTATCCTTGAAAACATAAAGTACATTACATTAAATCTTAAGCACAGATGCTGCAAATCATCTTTGCTCCAGCATGTTTCTCTGCATTTCCTCAGGGTAATGAAGGTAGCTTAGAAAAGAAGCAGTAATTCATTTACAACAACTGCAGGTAAAAACCACGAGGTGCCTTTAACTAAGAAGAGCTGGAGGTACATACAGGTAGCAAACTGTGCAGTGCTGAATGTGCTGCAGTCCTTGATTTCTTTAATGTTAAATGAATTAATCAAAAAAATAATTAAACATCCTGGCCATACTTGTGCTCAATAAGTGGGACATGCTTAGTTTTACCTCCCCATGAATTCCTCCTGATGAAGCACTTTCTGCTGCCACACAGAAATAAAGCCATGTCTCTTGGTGATTCAGTGCAGATCCAGCAATTAATTCCACTTCTCTGGGATTTTGTTTTAGAAGTTTAGTTTTAAGAAAAAAAACAAAACTCTTAATTTAAAGCTCTGTGTGATAACTGATAGTGAGTTTCTTTTACTCCCACCGGGGTAGGATGGAGAAAACCAGAGCAGTTAATCTAAATAGCTTCAGTGCTTAAATTCTTTTTATGCAGGTTGCAGATGTATTGGGGGTATTGCAGATGGATTTCACCTCTACATAAATCAGCTTTCTGATTTGGGATCCTGATTGTTGCAGAGTTTCTCACAGCTCCTATTCTGTGTGGAGCACGCTTCTGTTTTCTTCATTACTCTAACAGTTCCTAGGCATGTATTTTCCTTTTTTCTGGATAAAAAAAAGGTAAAAGCTGCACACCATATAAGTTTATGATCAGAATATGAAAGGCAGACCAAAGAGGATCAAAAACAGTGGTATACACCTAAAAACATACAACTCCTCTCCCTGTCACCACAGAAAAGCCTTTCCAGGCTTTGCACTTGGGGTAAACATGCACTTGTGATTTTCAGGAGATGCCATCCTAGAAATACCTGCTGCGTTTCCTGCAAGGTCAGATACTTGCATTTGGAGCAATAGTTGTCCTATGGCTGAATTTACTAGCAACAATCAAACCAGTAAAAAAATCTCGTAGGACTTCATTACTATTCACTTTAAGACAAGCTTTTTCGTCAGATACTTGATACCTTTTCTACTACTTACTGAACAAATTACCTTCAATGCAGTAACACTAGGCTGAGCAGACAAACCCACCTGCATCACATTTAGTTCTGTGGCCTCATTTTCCTTGCTATCTATTGTAAAGACACACATACTGTAAATGGAAAAGTTTACAAAGTGTGTCCAGAAAGGCAATGAACGTAATGACATGATTTGTTCATTAAACACTTGATGCAGACAAAGTGATAATTCCGCTGCTTTCTGCAGAAAACAACCTTGTTTCTTATTTGATATGGAGTGCAGCAATGTCAGGCTTCAGGTAACAAGTTTGAACAGTACCAGGCAGCATTTAAGGTCTGGAAATAGCATCAGAGATAGGGGCAAGTGAATGCAAATGGTTGAGGGGTTCCAAAGGTTGCAATAACATTTCTAAGCACATCACAGAATGGTTCGGGTTGGAAAGGACCTTAAGATCACTCAGTTCCAACCCCCCTGCCATGGGTAGAGACACCTCACACTAGACTGTCCAACCTCGCCTTGAACACATCTGGGAAGACATCATGGTATGGCTGGGGTTTTCCAATAAAGATAACCAGAACAGTAAAAAACCTGCTCATACTAACAAGAAGGATTCTACTGAACAATTAGTATTATTCATATTTTACTAAGACATCTGGGGAAAAGGAGAGGGTGGGAAAAGAAATATTTATGCAGTAAACACCGCCAGAACATTCTAACACCTCTCCCTGTGGGAGGAATGCAGTACAGATACAGATGTGTTTAACTCTGCTCACCATTTCCCAGAATCACAGTGTGTTCATCATGAAATAAGCCCTGACATTGGCTTTATTATAATCATAGGTCTCCATATTAGATTCTCTTTAACTATTTCCTAGTTTTCAACTTCAGGTTCTGTCATTCCCCTTGGTTATTTAGAAGCAAAGGTTCAGATGCAACCATCTAATGCTGGAAGCCAAGAGAATAGATCAGAGGATCATTAAATACTTGATTTCCTGTAACCCCTTCCATCCACATCCACCTCTTGCAGTTGCAGTTCTGAAGCCATAGTTCAGAAGCCTTTAAGCTGGAAGAGTTTCAGAAAACCTAATACTTGTGTAACCCTTTAGTTAGCTACATAGTTCCAGAACTAACATTCAAAAAGAAAAGAGAAAATATTTTTAATTCCAACAGGGGGGAAAAAAAGACAGAGAAAAATAAAAGATACTGCTCTAACTGAAGGAAGTGTGTGCAACTCTGTCTAAATGTGTGTCAAAAAAGCTAAAGCAAGAGGAAAAAGACTTGCCTTGCATTAGATTTATGTAAATAACAAAGGCAACAGAAATGAATATTCATATACAGCATGCTGCTTAATGGGCTCCTACTCTATGTCCTATGAGTTCTCACCCTGAGCTGGGAAGTTTGAAGTGTAATGTATTTGTAACTGTTGAGGTCTAACACCACTGAAGAAGGCTCCTGCTGGTGCTAATGGGACAGGCAAAATCCTTTCAAAATCCTGACAGCAGGAGAAATATCTGAATCCAAGCATTTGTTTCCCCTATGGTCACACCTGTATGAAAGCACTACTGTGCTTAGGAAACCATGGGCTTTGCCACAGGGTACAGCTGACACGAAGCTGTGTTTCAAGATGTACAACATTTGTGTGACCGTAACTGGTAACTGCAGTGGTGGCCTGTGGCTTAGAGCTACTGCTGCAACACTGCTTCTGGAGACCAGAGAGCGCCAGTGCCAGCCTTACCTTACTGAATCCAAGCACCTTTGCCAGTAGGTCACTCAGTGACTAACCACAGGGAACACTGAAGGCACAGGAATTGTCACCTAATTGACTGCTTTGGTGTGTCTAATCTGGCAATAACCTCAGCAGAGCTCAGGATGGACAGATTGGATCAGGGACCTGGATGGAAGGACCGCCAAAAGGAGTGGGGGCAAAACTTAAAATCATTACACCGAGGTAAGTGAAACAGCCCCAATTCAGGTGCTGACATTTTGTCTTCCATGGCAGTAGTTTTCCAACACCAACTTGTGGCACAATGAAGTACTATACACAAAAATACCTTTCAGTTAATCTCAAACTATAGCAGCTTGGCACCTCAGCAACTTCCAACATGTAACTGAAGACCTATGAAACTCTTAACTTACCACTTCATGCAACCAAGCAGCCTGACAAAAAGCCTGCTGTATTGACCAGCGATTTATTTATCCACGAGAAATAAGAGAGCAGGAAAAGGGTTACTCATGTTTACTACCAGAGTAATCACAAAAGGCCATAAGAGCCAGAAACCCAGCAGAAACCAGGAATTTAAGTGAGCTAATCACCAAAACATTCGAGGCACTGAGAACTCCTGATTATCAGGACAAGGCTGGAGTAGCTAAAGCGCAAGCAGGCTCAATTAACCCTAATTAGTTCAGAGTCATGCTACAAAAGCCTTCATTAGTAGTTGCTGGATACAGCTAAGAAAAGACGCATAAATAACCTTTGGTTGTGAGCTGTATTTAAGAGTCTTGGAACTAACTGCCACTAAAAGAGGGGGAAAAGAAATGAATGGTTCCTCTGTGGGGGACCAAACTAGAACTCATGCAGGCCTCACTTCAGTGCTGTGAATATTGTTCTGAGAGTTGGGTACATGTTAAATGTATGAAAGATCATAGAATTACAGACTGGTCTGGTTCGGAAAGGACCTTAAGATCATCCGGTTCCAACCCTCTGCCATGGGCAGGGACACATCACACTAGACCATGTTGCCCAAGGCTCTGTTCAACTTGCCAGGGATGGAACATTCATCACTTCTCTGGGCACCCTGTGCCAGCACCTCAGCATCCTCACAGGGAAGAACTTCTGCCTTAGATCTAACCTGAACTTCCCCTGTTTCAGCTTAAACCCATCACCCCTTGTCCTATCATTACAGTCCCTGATGAAGAGTCCCTCTCCAGCATCCTTGTAGGTGCCCTTCAGATACTGGAAGCTGCTCTGAGGTCCTCGCACAGCTTCTTTTCTCTAGAAACTTCTTTTGAGGATTTTATCCTTCTGAGTTGTACCTTCTTTCATACCTAGCTGTGTACTTCACATGCACTGAAATAACTTAGCTTCACTTCTTTTGCCCAAACCCTCTCTCTGCATGCCTGATTGCACCAGCAGGGCCTTGAGGGTCCCCTACTTTCAAAGGGCTGCTACTCATCTTGGCACAGATGCATACCTGGGCTTTACAGAACAAATGAAAGCCGATTCTCTGCCCAGGAGAGCTTACAGCCTAATGTCCTGCTTGTATATTGCACTTTTAGACAGGGACTTGCATCACATTCTTTAACATCATCAACCAGTATTGCTTTAGTTCTGCTCTTTAGAAGCTAACAACATTTGTTTCTTTCCTAACAGAATAGGAAAATATTACAGTTGAAGTTTTTCAGTACAGAAAGAAACTGTTTTTCATCTGCTTAACAGATACTTATCCCTTTCCAGCAGTGGTTATGTTGCTATCGTGTACACTGAAAGAACAATGCATCCACACTCTCTGAAACACTTGAATTTCTTTAAAAGGTTGCAATAACAGAAGCTTTCTTTATTGTGCATTATATCCATTAAGAGTTCAGACTCCTAAGCTTTGCCCTGCAAGTTGAATGGACAGGTGTCTCTCTTACAAATGAAAAGCAGAGGCAGAGGAAACGCCAAATGTCACCAGTTACCAATGTTAGAATAAACATGCTCTTCTAAAGCAGAGCATAAAATCCTTCCAGCCTCAAAAGACCCTCTTCTCTGCATTTAGCTAGACCTGCTATTCCTGGTTTCCTGCATATTTACCCACCTGAGTACACATTTTCTATTACCTGATATTAAGCTGTCTGAACATAATTTTAAGGTATAAAAAGCTTTTCACAAGAGGGAGAGATGCCATCTGCAAAACCCCTTGCTGATATGGCTGTGCTCTGTTCATCTTGATGCCCTTTCCTTAATCCTGTTCAAGGCTTTTGCAGATCTGCTGAAGGCAGCAAATGAAGGGGTTTAATGACACAAATTTGCTTTTACTAGCTTTAGATTTCAGCTTCATCTCTTTTGCCTCTTTTCTGGAGTTTTAAATGCTCAAGTACAATGCAGGCTTGCTGACTATCACGAAGATTTACCCAGTGGCAATCCCCCTTTCAGCATTCTGGATGTTCAGGGGTCTTCTTTTAAAAACCCACACTTCAGCTTGATAACCAAGTACCCTCAAATTAACACACTGCTTCAAATTCCTGTCTGTCTGTCTTTTCACATGCAGAAGCACTCTGTTTCTTTCCACTGAATCTTAAACATTAAGGTCAAGGACAGCATCAAAATCATGGACCTATGATCTTCCTGTTCAAGTAGTCTAGATGCCCTTTGTACTAAACAAGTGGAAGCAAACTAGCATCAGTATAAAGGAGAACTAAGCTTCCTCTATTTCCCCTTCAATGCTGCTGAGACGTATACCAGCTACAACACAGTATCTGATGTATATGAAGTGAGCTGTAGGGAATAAGGAAATCATTCCATTTACTGCATTTAGCTAATACTAAGGAGATCGCTGATACAAAGAGACTTGTAAATGGCACAGCTGGATCAGGTGTTAAAAACTCCCATCCACCTGAATTTTATGCAAGCAAAGTTCAGAAAGTGGTTGTCATAATTTACCTGTGTAGAACCAATGCTGTACCTCAATTCTGCCTCAACACTGCTCAGTTCTACAAGTCCCCATTCCACGGAACAGTCAGGACTATGGAATCTGTGGAGTCCCACTTGGTCAAGAATAGCATGAGATAGTAGGGTTGTCTGTGCACATGCATATACGTGTGTGTACATACAGCTCCTCACTGTTAGACATTTCCCTTTCTGTACTGTGAAGAGACTGACATGACAAACACTGATTTGAGGGAACACAGCCATGCCTGTGTGCAGAAGCAATTATACTGGATGAGGAGAGAACCTCTGGACTTGTATTGGTTCATATGCCTCTGTCCTCCTAGCACACCCCATGACGAAAGGTACTGGATAGGTCAGTCAAACATAAACATAACAACCTTAGGATGTAGTGGCAGTGTTAATAATGAGGATTATTTTTAATGGGGATAACCTGCTAGACATCTAGGCAAGTTAATCCTGCTTTAGCTGACTCATTAGCCTGGTTACAGCAGCACAGGGCTGGTGTTAGGCTGATCTGAGTTTCGGGAGTGGCTCTGTTGGAGTTAGTGTGCAAGATGGCTCAGCCTGAAATTCACAAACTGGGCTCTAAATATGAAACTTGTTGTGATTCTGGATGACCTTAGACTCAAAGACATAGAGTTTAAAAAGTGATCTGTGTTTTCTCAGCATCTCTCCCAACTGGCCTACCTCTGAAAGGGATATAAGCCTCTTACTTGATACAGATCTCCCCAGTTTTGCATAGGCAGTTCAAGTCTGCCTTTTTTCCCCCTTCTGTCACTATGCTTTATGGGATTAGAAAACGACCTACTTAATGTTCGGTGTAACTTCACTTATGAAATTTTAAACCAGACACAAATTTTATACCTGTTTCCATTTCATGGGCACCCATAAAAAAACCCCAAAACTTCTGTGGTGTTAATGAAACTTCAGCCATGAATGAAATTAACCACACTGACTGCTATGCACATTTCAATTTTATATTCTCAGCAACAGTTTATTAAAATACCTCTGGAAAGAAAACCCACCCCAAAAAGTCTATCAACTGCATCCTGCAATCAAAAGCAAATTCAAAGTTAGTGCTGCCCCATTCTGAGACAAGACTGCAGTTACACAGAAATGTCAGTAATTCTATATATTTATTTGCTATAACAGCAATATCTATGAATAGAAGCCAGGGAATCTCTGTTAATTCTCAGGCTCTGTCTTTCATTATCTGGCATTATCAGCATCGTCTCCATAGGTCACAATTCCATTCTGCAAGGAACTGCAGTGTAAATAATACCAGCATAGTTCCATTCCAGAATCTACATACAAACAGTATACAAATTGTACAAAAGGCACTTGAAAATCACCTAGGACCTCCAAGATAAATCTGTGTGTTCTTAAGTTCAAATTCTCCCGGTACTGGTATTAACAGAGAATTAGGTGTGCATTAATTGGAGCTTGAAAGATGCTTTCATAATGCTATTGCAGTCAAAATGCAATTACATGTAAGACTGTTAAACAGTGGAATATTTTTCACTTGAGTTTGATTTCTAACACTTAAAAACATGCAGATACATTGTTGAGAATACTTGAAACTAAATCCAGATGCATTTACTACAACAGGCTCCCTGGTTAAGACTCTGCACCACCTCCTTGTAGAGATCATTAAATGATTACAAGAACTACCAATCACACCATCTGGGATTTTTTTCCTTTCCTTCTCTTTTGTTCCTTCAGAACTACCCTAAAGATCCCAGCTGAATAACTGAGTGATACTTTTAAGTGCTGTCCAAACCCAGAGGCAAACACTAGTTTAGATCCACAGCACATTCCATGTGCTAAAGGAATTCTGTGCTTTACACCATGCTGTGCTGGTACAAGGTGCACCTCTACGACCTTATAGAACATAGAATCCAGAATTCATTAATTCTGATGTTTATTTGGGATAAGATAATGTCAGGACTCCAAAGCTCTACACTTCCAGCTCCAGACAGGTTATGTGACATAGCAACTACAGTAAATACCACATGCAATGGATAATCAAGGCCCTTGGGCTTTGGACTGTAGTTCAATCAGTCACTCACAATTTGACGTTGGACAAATTGCTCTGTTCACTTTAACTGACCTTTTCACATAGAAGGATTAAAAACTTCATGACTCCCTAGTGTTTAACAGGAGTTTAATGTTTTCAATGTTTCCCAAAGTCCTCAGCTAAAAGGTGCTGTGCCAGTTGCACACAGACAGCTGTTACTGCACGAAGATTAATTTTTGTCTTCAATATGAAGTAACACAAGCTCTAAGGAGACAGTAGCAATAAGCGTGGAAGGGAATGATCTACAAAAAGCGGTATGAAAGTCAGCTTCATGCTTGTAAGGCAAGAAACATTTAACCCTGCAGTTTCAAAGAGTCAGCACGCACGAAGGGGAGATCACTGAGTATGCAAGTGGGAACCTAAGAGCCATTTGATGTGCACAGTGTGGTGATTTCCAGGCACCTCAGTGGCCTGGAAGCTGCACACGAGGCCGACAAACCAGACCATATGGCAGCTCACCACAGGCTCCCTTCTCAAGGCCTGTGGAGAGCATGCATATTGCTGAGGTCACTAACTAAGCAAGCCAGGGTCAGGCAGCAGCTGCAGCATTGAAAGTCTACCCTTCCCTAGCTTATGTTACAGACTGGCATTTGGAATAAGCTTCAGGGATTCTTCCAGCTGCCCCTGCATGAATAAGGAAAGTACCAATTGACTCAAAGGGGTCAGGATAAAGAAATGTTTCAGCTCCTCAGAGCTGGCTTCCTGTCCTGCCTTCGTGTCTCAATTAGTTTAGGGAGCATAGGAGAAATTACATTTTAAGAATAGCCAAGATTATAACAAAAGGAACGTCTTCCCCATACAGAACTTGCTGCCATTTTATCTCAAGTGTTTTAGTTAAACCTGGTCAAACCCCTAATGCAAACACATTCAGTTTAAACCGATGACTTAAATGGGTTCTTCTTTAGTCAAATAAAAACAAGCTTAGGGTAAAATGTCATTGAAGCCTTTCGTAAGGTTAATTAACCAACTTTAATCATGCCTTACTGTATGAGCTAGTAATACCTCAAACTACTGCATCTAAAACTACTAAAGCTTATCACTCTCCACTGTTCATGATAAGTTGAGGCAGACACCCACCAAAGATTTGTCTAAATGCTTATAGACAGCTTGATTGTAAAGTCAGCTGGTTAACTTAAGTCACTGCTACAACCACTGCCACAGTAATAGTCTGTCTATACTAAATTTATGCAACTCTGCACACAAAAGATCCCTCAGCCCCAATTATCTCATTTTCACAGAAGTTGCACACTTAGCAGTTTACAGATGCCAGGTATTTATCCTGGAAGCAAAACTAAGTTATGATGATTTCTTTCAGCGCTTGGTTCTACAAATGCCCTGTTGAAAATTCAAGCTGCTTTATTTGTCTTTCTTTACCAGCACACCAGAAAATTCCACACTTGAAGTCCCATTTAATTTGTTCTTCATCAGCTGGTTGTACAGATGCTCGAATCATTAGTTCCTTAGAAGGCACAGAAGACTTATGGCTGGGTGCACATCTGGCCTGCTTTCTCTTGCCTTGCTGGCACAAGCACAAACCACACAGCACAGAAACACTAATGCCTCAGTTAATGGAAATACTTGTCCCACACATTACCTGCAGTTTTCACCTGGTTACTTTTCAGCTTCTGCTTTTCTTTAATTCCAAGGCTGTTATTTCTAATGAGCGTTACACTAACGGTGAGAAAGGCAGCACTGTTTGTCCATGCAGTGCATCTGGTGGTATGACACTGATCAGAATGAGCGGAACCCGGATGACACATGGTTTTGTTCTGTTCACTTACATTTTCTGGTGTGCAGCCTCTGGGATGCCTGGAGTCCTCCTTCCACTAGCAACAGAAGTTGAAGATGGTTCTGATTTCAGGCTGAAATCATTCTTCAAAGATCCTGTAGAAACCTACCAAAAAAAAGAAAAAAGGCAGAAAAAAGATGAGGATAGGACGTGTGATTCCTTCAGGAGCAAAAGCAGCACAACGATATGGAGGTGTTTCAGACTTGTTTTCATGAGAATATCAGCCCCTACCACATCAGAAATATTCACTTATTCATAACCAAGAGGCTAAAACATAAAACATCAAAGCTTTGACTACAGCTTGAATGGTCTCCAGGAGCATAAATGCTCATATATTGTTAAAAACATGAGTTCAGTTCAAGGCCAGTTTGGTCTGGTTTCACAACCCTCTTCCTGGCTTTATTTGCTCATTTCTTTTTAAAGGAGGTTTTAATCTGTGTGGGTCGGAGACTTGGGTCTTGTTGCTAATGTTGCTATGGAAAAAACCTGTCAATAGACGCCTGAAGTTTGCTGGAGCTTTCACAAACTATTAAAATTGAAGCCTAAAAGGTACATGGGACTTGAGAGGGAGAACGTAAGCAAGATTAGCTCACTGAGTTAAAAAATAAATAGAGAAAGTAAGGAGTAAGCATTGCCCTGCTTCTCCCAGGTATCTGCTGTGACATGCAGTCACCTGTCAACCAACACATTCCTCTGGGAAAGATGTGATAAGGAACAGAATAAATACAGCAATCTCCTCCTCCAGGCTTTTGCCACACATGGCAAAAACATTCATTTATGTACAGTTGTCTACATAAAACATACTGGGGACTGGCTGGGATTTTATTAGGGAAATACAACCATGATGCACAGACACAAAGAACTTCTTCCACACAGAAAGAGCCTTGCTTACAAGAAGAAAGCACCTTGGAGGTCGGCTTGCAAATAGAGTCCCCTTGGCATGAATTTCAGCCTTAAGCAAGCTCAGATCCTGATCTAAGTGCACACCTGAATTTAAATAGCCTCAGGTTGCATTTCACTTCTAGTTTTCCCTATTTCAGGTCTTCCAAGAGTTGAGTCAGGCACACTTGCCACCAGCCTAACAAAACTCTTCACAATAGATTCGTAATTAATGAACATGTGAGGTTGTGGCAGCTTTAATGATCTCCAACTTCCTCAATCTTTATTTATTTTCTAAGGCTTTCCCTCTTCAGTGACTGTCATCCTAGTCAAACCCCCAGTTTATAAATGGGATGTGACAAGGTGAAATAGAGCCTGAAGTGACAGCTCTCATACAGGAATGCATTGTGCAGCTCTACAGCTGCAAGCACGTGAGGGAAACACTGCTAAAACCCTGAAGTGTACTTTGCATGCAGAATGCAGCAATGATGGGGGGGTCGTTACTGCTACCTGCCTGACCCCAAACTTGTACAAACCTGGGGTTCAACTCATAAGCCCAGGAAAATAAAGCTTCACTTACAAGTACATATAGGCCTCCTCTTAATAAATCCTGTTCTGAGGGGATTTTCCTAAATAGATCTTACTTGAGTTTCCTTTCCTTCATTTGGAGGGAAGGGAATACTAGATGTATTAGTCAACTGATCAGTGCCTTGGTTTTGTTGGGGTTTTTTAAACCTACCATCCTTTCAGGATTATTTTACCCTCAAAAAGAATCAAAATGCCTCCCCTTACACATATCAAGAAGTAGAAGAATTTTAGGGTGTCTCTCAAAACAACAGGAGGCTTTCACACTCAAGAGAGAACAGAAGAAAACCAACAACAGCTTCAACATGCACAGCAAATCCATTCTGCTTATATAAGCACTAAACAGTCACTACCTGAGCAGCATATGCAGCAAGCTTGTTTCAGCAAGAACTGCTTTCAAAATAGACTATTACAGAAAATTATGATTTCTCAGGTCAGGGAAACTCGATTCTAACTGCTGCTCCCTGCGCTCTGAAGCACCTTGTTGTCATGCACAAGAATGGTAGCATAGAGACTTTAGGCTACAAATAACCCTACAGGTATTGGAAAGGGGACACTTACTAAAGGACAAAAGCAGGACATTGTTCCCGAAACCTGTATTTTCTTTTTGCACCAGCAACACTGTATTGATTCTAGCAGGGTTTGAAGTGAAAACTATGTAGCTTCTGGCCTAGGCATAACAGCACCAGCCGCTTATTTAAAGAAGAAAATCCCAAGCCTCAGACTCTTAAGAAAAATACTCAGAAATTCCAGCCAGAAAGCTGTTGGACATTGTCTGCCTTTTCTTTTTGGTCTAAAGAAAACCTAAGGGAAAGAGAGGTGTGAAAAGAGGTAATAAAGAGCAGGGGACTAATTGTTGCCATTGGCCAAGCAGTGCAGAACAAGAAGTTTTATGAGCCTACAATGTTGCTGCACTCTGAGCAGTGTCTCTGAATAAAGAGCATTGTGGGGTTCCACATCTGTCAGAGACTCCCAATAAAATGTACTGAACATTAAAAAGTGGGCTGGATGTCCCTCTCCACTCCTTATTTACTCAGTATTAGAAACTCAACTTTGTATTACAAACTGGAACAACATTCTGTCCAATCTGAGCATTAGAAATAAACAGAGATAACAGGATTGAACCTGTATTCTGCCCAAATTTTTGTACCAAACCCCTCGATTCCAAGGAAAAGCCAACCGGACTATATAAGATGGCTTTCTTTTTGCCCCATTCTGCTTTTCATTACACCTGAGCAATTCCATTTTAACTGAGGAAGTAACATGCGTGTAATTGAAGACATAATTTTGCCTGAAGGTCCTCAAGTATCAAGAGACTTGAGTGTGCTGAGCTTTAACCACATGGTTAAACATTTTGCTGAGCTAAGACTTTATCTAATGGTTCTGTTGAAGATATACCAAGCACTAGACTCCAGCGAAATGAGGTGTGCAATTCAAGTAGTTCAAAGGTTCAAGTACGTGGACTTGCATTTACTGCAAAATATAAAGGTGCACCTGAAATAACATCTGTGACCTGCAAAGCTGACCAAAGGGTTCTCAAGGTCTTTGTAGATATATTCCTGAAATATGTCATTTTACCATTTGAAAGCAAGATGGCTTTACAGTAACATTGTTTTGTTATGAGAATATCCTCTTCCTTCCTGGTATAAATGAGATTCAAAACCAACACTGCAGCTGAATTTAACATTCAACAACTTTTGCTTACATCTTTGCACTGTGTTAGCATGCTGGAATAAAGACATTGTATGCTCTCAGAACACAGTAACACATTGTCCTTACTACTATAAACATCTGACAGAGGGAACTTAGCTTCCTTGCTCTAAAAAGCAGCAAATTCAAAAGCTACAAAGACCCCATTTCATTAGTCACTAAATTGGAAACCATATTCCACTGAAGCAGGAAAAGCCTTGAGAACAGAACACAACCATAACCTCTGGCGGAGGCACAACTGCTTCTGATGCATTGTCCATCACTGCTCTTCAAGACCCAGATTAACCAAGACTCCTAAGTACACACTACAAATAAAGACAATGCTCACCTCACACATTTATAGGTAGGGATATAACTGAAACATAGCCTAAGTGCTTGGAGACTGCTTAGTTGACAGCTTATTTGCAAAATACAGTTGATTCACCACCACAGAAAACAGCTTTTACATTTCTAGTACACGAAGACTGAATTCTTCATGCAAAAAGAATCCCGACTGCAGCAGGTAGTGATGAAATCTCCCCCATCTCACTAAACAACCCCATTCTACTACCTCATCATCTCATTAAATCTCAGATGATTATTAATTATTTATTCAATTATCAGTCATTATTATTTCAGGCGGTACTGAGGCTTTTAGCAAGAAATGAAGGAGAATTTTAAGCTCATTGCTTTAAGATTTTTTTGTTTGTTTGCCTTTAGCAAAATCACTCTGACAAGAAATCTCTTTATTTGACACCAAATCCTTATTTAGGGGAAAAAAAATGAAATTTCAGAACTACATAGAAATTCTTCTTCAAGCATAAAAATACAGGAGCCCCCTTTTTCTGTTCTATCCTTAGCTCCAAATAGGAATGAAGCCCTTGCAAAATACAGTAACCACATGAGAAATAAATAGGTAGTTTAGACTCTGTAACAGTATACTACAACCATTTTTATGCTGCTGCCACAGTACTTGTATAATGGTCAAGGAGTACTACTTCTACCCAACCCTAAGAAGACTAGTAAAGATATTTTCTCTTTGTGCATGTTACCGAGTAACATCAAGTGTCTCCCACTCCCCTTTCAATACAAGGCTACAGAGATCTGCACATCCAGGCTCCCAGGAGCTGCTATACTAAAAATACATTACAGCATTACTTGGTAACAGTAATAAAAAGGAGGAAATCACACTAATACAGGATTTTCATAGTAAAGATTTGCACATATGAAAACTCGCATAATTCTGACTACTTTTGCTCTGCTGTTGCTACTTCAAGTGTATTTCTGGGACTCTAGGGGCTTCTAGAACACACATGGCCAATGTG
The DNA here is from genome assembly GCF_000696875.1 of Nestor notabilis. Classification (NCBI taxonomy): domain Eukaryota; kingdom Metazoa; phylum Chordata; class Aves; order Psittaciformes; family Psittacidae; genus Nestor; species Nestor notabilis. The sequence continues at coordinate 260,402 of NW_009940327.1, read as the reverse complement.
TACTGAATTAGGAGCCTGGCTGCTCAGGTGGATTTTATACTGAATGCAGTATCATGCTTTGCTTAGTCTGGTTCTCACTTTCTTCCCTGGAACCTTAATGAATGGATTTCCCATCCCATCCAAGGACACTCATTATTACCGTTTACGAGTTAGTTACGTTTCACTCCATACAACTAGTTTGTTCCTTTCCTGCAGGCATCTTAATTCCTATTATCCAGCAGGCTAGCCCAAATGAAAATCACTATCAGTATGGTTAGCATTTAGAGGTTTAGTATTGATTTATGCCTTGGGTGAAGAGGTTAATTAAATGTGAATTTTAAGCTGGCAACATGATGAGGGGAACCTGAAGATGAGGAAACCTGAATTCATGAATACTTCAAGAGCTGTTAAAACCATTTAAAATGAAGAATAACTGGAAAAACCCTGCCTGATACTGGCAACTGGATTAATGTGATTCTGAAGACTGTAAGGGAAGTGACAGGCATACCCAGGTGTTCTAGTCCAGCTGGGGTTTTGTTTTGTGTTGACATTAGCACTGAATTTAATACCTTATTGTAAACTGCTCCTGTAAATTCTGGTTTTGTTTCTTGCCCTTTCCTCCTTTTCCCCTTTCAACAATTAATCCTGGAAGTGTATGAACTACTGGCTACACAAACCTGGAACCCTGTCTCATTGCAGACATCACATGCTCTAGAACAAGCTACTGAATTACCTTAGCTGAAAGCTTGGAAAGATCCTGGCCACAGCTCTAGCTGACAGATGTTCAGCAAAGCCAGAGGAATCAGATTTGCTCATTTATTTTAGAAGGAATCCTGTTAAGATATTCTACCTCCACTTCCATGTAATACCACCAGTGCAAGCTCCATTGAGTTAAACCACAAACATACACTCTTGAGTTCAAGCACAACATACTCTTTCCACTTGTGGGTGTATTCTGTTTCCTTGTTGCATCTTTACAGAAAGCATGCAAGACTTTGCTCTTACAAGCAAGGAGGAAATTCTATTTAACTTCACACATTACTCTTAGAAAGAAGCAGTAAACTGAAAAATACCTAGAGGTGAGAGAGGAATGAAATGTATAAAGCAGCAACACTTCTTACAAGAGACGTATACCCTGACACAGTAAGATTCAGCACTGGAAACAAGTAAGATTCCAACTGGGGAGATGAGAGGAATAGGAAAAACAAACAAAAAAGGCAGTTCAATTGCTGGCAGCCCTGTGCTGCCTCCTGCCATCCATCCAAAGCTTGCTGTCACTTAAACAGCACCACCACTGAGCTCTGCAGGGGTAAGCAGAATAGAATTCCCTACCAAACTGGACTGGCTCCTCTCTCACTTGGATTTCTCACCACTACACTACAGTCTGCAACACGGGTGTGCGTAGTCAGGAAAACAATCGCACTTAACACCACTCATTCTGCACACTCCCTGGCAAATGACCTCACAATGCAAATGCTCCATCTCCTGCTATTCATTTAAACTGTCCTTGTCTTTTCCTCTCCATCCTTCACAGCAGCACATTGCTAATAACAAAGGGCAGAGAAAAGGCCAAAACTGGTTATTTATGCAGTACATTGCCTCAACTAATTGACAGAAAAATGTGCACAATTGCCATTTCTTTTCCTTCCCTCATCACATGAAGCCATAGGCTTGTGGAACTTCTTTTATTAGTGCTCTATCTGCAAATCTCTTTGGAACGTTGCATGACAGCAATCTGCAGTGAAGTGTTACATTCAGTCTTTGCCCTTGGCATACTGTGCATGTCTTGATGGAAAGACAGACATCATGCCTGAACCCCTGAATATTTGTAACATGCTGTTGATACTTCCTTTCGGGTAACTAATGGGGGAAAAGCCAACAAAACATTACTGAGGTGTTTTTAATTCTCTGTCCTCTCATATCAGGCTGCTTATCTATTCTTCTAAAGGTTAAGCTGAGAAAGATTAACCTGTGAATAGGCAGTGTCTGATTAACTACCAAAAAATGAATACTTGCACTGATTTGGAGTAAGATCAGAGGCAACACAGTGGCAGCACAGACAGATAGAAGAAAGCCTGAGCCCCTGTGCCAGTTTGCCAAACTAGTGATATAGATCCTTTAGTGCAGTGCTCTATCCAAGTCAACAGAATCTTAGCAAAATACAATAGAAAACACACAACCCCCCCACAGGATAAGCTGCATAAACAGGAGTAGAGCTCTGATTTCCCTTATCCCAGACCAATGCCTGCCCATTCACCAGTTCTATGTCCACCAGGGCATGCTCATTGTCGTATGATACCAAAATTCCTTCTAAATCAATCGCTCAAGGTCCCAAAAGCAGTTTACCAGATCCATTAGCCTGTATGAAGTCTTTCCACAGCTGTATTGCTGAACCAACACAGTATATTTTTATATATATATATATAAACACACACACAATTAACACACCCCCACCAGTCCCAAAGAACTCCAAAATAGCCTGTTCACTGCATTAATCCTGTTGCAACAGGAGAAACTACACTGTAAGCTGATGCCACAGCAGTGCATGCATATACAGTTCTTCATCCTGATTATACATGTGCTGCTTCTGTAACTGTGTGTAAATACAGTAAGACAGCAGCTATCTTGAGCTTCTTATTTCTTCCAGAATACTTTTAACAGTCCCCTGACATTTGATTTCACACCACACATTCTTCTTAATAAATTAAGGTGGGGTTTTTTTAATTCAAAATCCTACTCCATCAGCATGGCTGAAATCAGTAAACAAGTTACTGTTTTCTGTAGTGCTCTTTGTCAGGGCTGGTTCTGCTATTTATTGTGATTTAGCACAGAATCATAGAACTGTTTGGGTTGGAAAGGACCTTAAGATTATCTTGTTCCAACCCCCTGTGATGGTCAAGGACTCCTCACACTAGACCATATCACCCAAGGCTCTGTCCAGCCTGGCCTTGAACACTGACAGGGATGGGGCATTTACCACTTCTCTGGGCACCCTGTGCCAGCACCTCAGCCCCCTCACAGGGAAGAACTTCTGCCTTAGATCTAACCTGAACTTCCCCTGTTTCAGTTTGAACCCATCACCCCTTGTCCTATCGCTACAGACCCTGATGAAGAATCCCTCTTCAGCATCCCTGTAGGCCTATTCTGCCCCATTTAGCCCTTTCCCCTGTTCCACTTTACAGAATAAATGACTTTTGATTTTATTAATTTGCTTTTCACTCCGAATTATTTAATGAACATCATATTAAAGCATCAGTTGACAAATTACCTTTTCTTATTTATGTAATGTTTTACCTCAGTCTGTTCATTACTTTCCTGGGCTGACCGCTGAGCTTGCAAGTTGGGTTTTGTTGGTAGTTTTTATTTCTATCACCCAACTAAACTATTCTGGGCTTTAAAATCACTTTTTCTATTGTTCAAAAAATTTTCTCTCGCAATCATTCTATTTCATGAATAATAGATTAAAACTTTGCAGAACACTTGAAGTATAAATCCTGGAAAGACACACCAATTTATTTGTGTGGTTTTCCCTTCTGTCCATGTTCTGTGGGGAAAAAGTCCATGCTGAAATATGAAGAAAAGAAAGGAATTGCAAACAAGGGAAATGTGTCTACAATGGTGGCCTTTGCTAAGGCTTTAAGCACAGTAACTGATACAGGATCCCTCGAGGTCCATACTGATTTTAAGTTCCTATTCTGGGCATGCAGCTTTCATGCTCATAACGTACCTAACTCCCACTTCAATTCAAGTTTGAAAAACTCATGTTTGTCGCCAGCATTCCTCTCCTTTCCCCTAATAAAATATGATCCTTTACAGCTCATCCGTGATCTTAACATGTTTTCACACTGAAAGTCAAACATACCAGATTCTGACTCATGTAAGAGGAAAAAAGAGCAAATCAGATCATTTTTTCTAGAGCTTAGTGTATGTACAAGTCTTGTATCAAATTTAAGTGCATCAAACCACACCAATTAAACTGGTGTAAATGTTGAGATGTCCTTACTTCAGCCTAGTTCAGGCACACTTCAGCCAAACTTAGTTTGATCAGGGGTTAGCTTTCTATACCACTTTAAACAAGTGGAAAGAGAAAGGTAAGTTATATGGGGCGGCACTACTGGAAAAGAAGGCTTGAGTGCTGACAGCCCCAACATGAAACAGCAGAGATTGTAATTATTTCAAATCAAGGAAAACTCATTTACACAATATCTTATTATGCTTCAGCTTTTCCTGTCAAGCTGGAGACCTCTGCACTAATGTGCTATTTCTATTTAATCTTTTCAAGCAAACTGAATTGTTTATCTTTGCTGAGCCAGATCGGTTCAAACCTATACAAGAGCTGTCCCCAAAATTACATTCCCTCTACTTCCAGCCCAGTACTCCACAGAGAGCTGCCTGACTTACCACCCCAAGAGAGATCCGCAAATGTCACCAAAACCTGCAGAGCACCGATCTTTAAAGTCCTCTGCTAAACTGTGAGACATGTGGGACTCTGAATAACTGAGTGGAAGGTAAAGTGGAAAACTGCATGATTCTCTTCCTTTTTGTACACATGTAAATTGGGTGTTAGTAAGTGATGATCATCATAAACACACCAAAATTATTCTTCAGTGTCCCAAACAAACCTTTGTTCACATCTGTCATGCACAAATTTTCTTCTATGTTATGCTCTGCAAAAGAAAAAGATAAAGGATAAGCCGCTATTCCAAAGCACATACAATTTAAATAGAAGATGAGACAAGAAGCAGAAGGGCAGTACAACATTCATCATGGCGATGCTTTAGGGTAGCATTAAAATAGAGATGAAAGAGAAAGAGCAGGTTTTAGGTGCTTGAGAAATGGTCTCCAAATTTACTAGTTCTGTCTCTGTCACTGCTCTGTGCAAGACATTGTGTGCCTCATTTTGTTCTGGTTTGCCCATTTAGACTGTAACCTCTTCATGGCAGGAAGCACTTCTTAGAGTGTAGGTCAGCAGGATCTGACACAGTGTGAAGAGAAAGAAGAAAATATGTAAGCAGTTAATTTAGCAGAAAGCTCCAAAGCCTCAAAGTTCCAGGCATCTTTTTTTCCATGTTATGAATGCAGTAGAAAACATGGGTTTTCTGGGTGTCTCCAGCATGCAGTGAGCTTAGATAGCAGTGCATTAACATAGGGACTGTGATTTTCGTTTTATAAAGAAATTAACTTCGTAGTTAATCTGAACTTTTTTGAACTTTCAACACACTATTTATGATAAGCCTTTCTTATATTTTCTGCAGTCAAGATTTAAACAAAAAAAAAAAATAATTAACAAATTAGATATCAAAACACCAACTGTTAATACACCACGAATAGCTGACCAGATTGCTCTGGTGACAGAATGGGCACAAGTTGTCACAAGGCTAACAACTTATCATATGTTTTTCATTTTTTCTTTCTGCACATTATGCTACTAAGAGTGGGGGAAGTTTCCATCAGCTTCTGGGTGCAAGAGAGGAAATGGAGTCCATCTGGGTAGGAATTCATTACAAGTCTGATAATGACTCTCATCAGATGGATGAGCCCACTGTTTGTAATGTAGGGCAAACTAAAAACACTGGGAATCATAAACACACATCCAGGAAGAAAGATAACCCCTAACTAGGCAAATGCACAAAAACATAATAGTAAGATGAGCCTTGCTCTCTCTTTGGTGTGTACAAAGTCAAAGGAATAAAATACAGTGAAAGAAATCTTGAGGAATTGTTTGTGAGGTGTTTCTTCAACTGGATCTGTCCTCAAATGCTGCTGCTCTTTATCCGCAGTTACAATAATAAATTAAGATAAAGATACCTTCACTCCAGGAAGAAATATAACTAGAAATTGATAAACTGCCCCAAGTGTAGTTTGACCCATAGGATGCAATGAGGATAATCAGCAGGTAGGTGATGACCCATAAGCAAAATGTTTAAGCACACTCAGAAAGCTCATGCCTGACAAACTGAAGAACAACCCATTTGTATATACTGAATAATCTGATCCCATTTC
>NW_009940327.1:237407-254389 GCF_000696875.1 Nestor notabilis | reverse complement strand
CTTTCCCTAAAACACTTGGTGCTGGCACAGACCTCTGCAGTGTCAGTTCCAAAGCCTCTGCTATGGCTCTGCTATGTGATGCCAACACTGCATTTTGTTCAAGGTAGGATTTATCCATAGGCTTCTGTTTGAAGTAGAACAACAACAGAAATAGTTTGCAGATGTCCTCCATGTTAGCAGCAACACAGAGTAGAAATACTAACCATGACTGGCAAACTTCAGAGGTTTAATTTCCCAGCATACTTATTTATTCAACTATCATAAAATGCCCATCACCTTGACAACAAGGCATTTATTTACAAATCTGGAAGCACAGAATGGCATAAATATACCAATACAGAGTGCAACATTATGGGAAATGGCTCTCACTGCTTTCTGAAAGGTAACTCCAAAAGAGTAGTGGGAGGGGGAGGCGCAGGAGGAGAGAACATCACACGGGGGAGAGATTCTGAGGGAGTTTCTTGCTTCTGCCATAGTAGTCATTTGTTTGTGGGTATTTCCGAGAGTTGCAACCATATGTACTTCTCAGTAATACACTAAACGCCACAGGCTCCAATGAGTATAGACAAAGAACCTCTGGAGGATGAGGTGAACCAGTGCAAAAGTAAAACCAGACAGACTCTCTGTAGACCTCTGGCTGGTGATTCAGGACAGATTTGCTCTGCAGACTCTATTCGGGACGACCCATGTGGACCAAGCATAAACCTACTATATCCAATCTACCAAAGATCCCATGCACCCACAGCAGCTTACTATCACTACAGACAAGGCATCAAAATTCAACAACCTACATTTGAAACAAGGTTCTCTTTTCAGTGACATTTTTCTTTTTCTAAAATGAGATTTATTATGCTGATGAGAGCAAGATCCAAATGGCATCTAAGCCCTGAAGATCTTAAAGTCTTTATTTGTGTGTAAAGATAGTGTATATTAACACATACATGAAGAATTTTTAAGCTGATGTATGAAGCGCTCACAGTGCCACCCTGCTCAGACTTACATCCAGTACACGAAGAAATCAAATCCACTAAATCTACAAGTCCAGCTGTCAATCCCCTACACATCAGAACCAGAAGCCGTTCAGCACGTTATCGCACACATCCTTCCAGGAAATGAAGAGGCTGATCCTCACAGGTCTGTCAGTCATCTGCTCTGATAATGTAGTTTCAAACTTGTCTTGTGCCATTCATTAATCTGCATGAATCAAAACCTTGTTCAAGGTATCTACTGCCCTTGGGGTTGTCCAGCACCACAGACAAGCTGATGCATTATGATAAAGAAGGAAGAGGGGCTCAACCTCTAATTCTTTTTCCACAATCACATACAGTGGAGGCAGGCCCAGAAGTCCCTCCATCACATTACTGAATCTCCTAGTTGTCTGAGACCAGTATAGTAGCAATACTTACTAAATGGTAACATGCAAAAATATCCATACCATCTAAGCAACCTCCCACACAGCAAAAATGTTAAAGACTAGTAATCTGGTTCACAGACATTAGCAGAGTATGAGCTATAGAAACAACTAGTTTTAAAATTGGAAACTCTCAAAAGGCAGCTTTTGCAGCCTTTTACCCTCCCCTTCAAACCCAGGTTTTGTTCATCTGCCACATGCTGCATATAACAGAGTATGATGTAGAGATAGAATCGGTCAAAGAGGATCCCCCTCCACAAAGATGACTTTGGGTTTTGATCATTATTTTAGGTTTGTGAAACAAAGGAAATGAAGAAATAAATCAGGACCCCACAACACATTCTAGTTGCATCATAATCTCTTCCCCATAGGTGGAACAACCCTCCTCAAATCCGGGGCATTCACGAGGCACCTCTGATGTACCTCACTAGTTTACACAGTGCCATTCTGTACCCTGGAGGTCCAGAGAAACAAGGTGGGATCTTTGATTTTTAACCCAATGTTATAAAAAATAACTTCTTGCCATTAATAGCCCACATGTAGCATCTCTTCGATAAATACCGAATATTGGTGAGCTTGAAGGGACACCTGCTGGCAACAGGTGACATTACAAACACTTGTGTTAGTACTCGCACAGGAAGAGAACCTCAAAAGATATTACAGCCTATGAGTGTGCAATGATCAATACTTTGCTTAATTCAGGATTCAGTTGCAATAGCATCAGGGTAACCCTATCCAGTTGGGTTACAGAATCACAGAATGGGTTGGGTTGGAAAGGACCTTAAGATCATCTTGTTCCAACCCCCTGCCATGGGCAGGGACACCTCACACTAGACCATGTCACCCAAGGATCTTCCAACCTGGCCTTGAACACTGCCAGGGATGGAGCATTCACCACTTCTCTGGGCACCCTGTGCCAGGGCCTCACCACCCTCACAGAGAAGAACTTCTTCCTTATATCCAACCTGAGCTTCCTCTGTCTAATTTTAAACATATTATCCCTTGTCCTATCATTACAATCCCTGTTATGAGGGTGTCTTAAAACATGAATAAAATGAATATTGCATCTGCAAAGCAGGCAGATGTTTAGCTAGAACCCGAATGTATTGCCATGCTTCTCAAAAGGGCCCTGCCAGCCAAGCAAAGCAGCTGAAGCAAAGGTACCCATGGTAGGTGAATGCAGGAAATGGCCAGAGGTGACACGGGAGAAGAGGGCCACACCTCAAAGGCATACAGACATGCAGTAGTGCATTTCAACTGGAGTTAGCACCTTTGAGGATCTGGGCAAAGAAGGAAAGCATAGGATGTACAAACCGACAGTATGTTAACACCGCCACTAGGATATCTAGACACCTCCCCACACTGGGCTACTAAGAGTCAAAGGATCCAGAAATATGTAGCCTGTCCTCACCACTGAGATTCCTGAAAGCAGGAACTGGACCATGCCCAGACATGGGTGAGGACCCCCATGCAAATGTGAATACTGCTTATGCCAGGAGGTGAAAAAAGCACCAGGTTAACAAACCAGAGACGTGAGATGACCCTGCAGACAGTGAACAACCGCCCTCACTAGACTGTTTCTGTGAGCCATGATACTGGTTCAAAGTCTTCATTTTCCTCCCCATCTTCAAAGGCATCAGAACTTTTCTATATCATGATGCTGTGCTTTGCCACATTCAAATGATGCAACACCAGGGGAAAAATACTTCCCTCTCCTAATTCAGGTTCTCATAACACTATACTGGGGAAGAAGCAGCTTCTGCCTTAGATGCACAGGGCAGCAGACATGACACTGTTGCTAATGAAATATTTCTTCTAATTCTAAAAAACTAATGCAACTATTTCTTCTTTTTATCCGTATAAAGGGAGAGACTTTAACTCTTTGAATGCTCACATTTGCCATAAAAGGCCAACCTGCCTCAAAGCTGCTCCTTCACCAGCCTTCCACACTCCTTCTTATAAAAATCTATTAGCCAGGTTGCAGAAATCCTTTAGCTGTGGTTTTCTAAATGAAAATAAGAATCCCAACAGACAGCCTCTTGCACTGAAAACCCAAAAGCAAAAAAGCAGAAGTCATTGCCATGGTAGCACTAACCAACAGCACTAAACCAACAACCCTGCATGTAGCTGGGACAGGTAAATGGACAGTATTTCAGAGGTACACCATATTTCAATGTCATGCTCTCTAGCACTAGCTATTACCAGCAAAAAAAGGCAGAACATTATAGAAAGCGATGCAAACTCATCTAGACAGAGTGCCATATTCATAGCTGTGCTTTGTGGTTTTCTTCAGCACTTATTCTACTGGATTATTGGGTGTCAACCCTCTCCCATGAAAACATCAGGGATAAGAGTAGTTTTCAAGACCAGCCTTGTCACTAAGTCTACATCTCACTCCAATTTCTGCTTTAAATATTTCTCCAACCTCAGAATGATCTTGATGAGCTGATGTTTGCGAAAGTTTGACCTAAAAGATAGCAACTGAGAACACAATGGTTCCATACAATTAACAGGAGGAAAAAACCCTCCCAAGTCTTTCTGAAGGTTTTAATTTCCAAGTATAGCTGTGGGGATTCCCCCAACATCTTTTTTTTTTTTTTTTTTTTTTTTTGTTTCCCCTAAATGCAAAGCTTTTTTTGTCCTTTTGCTTCAAGCTGATCCTCATAATTAAAAGAACTGATAACAAAGCCTTTGTTAAATGGATCTGTGCATATTAGAGTTCATTAAAATGTAATTCCCACAAAATAGGACATTTTAATCTAACCATACTTAGGAAAAGAGGAAGGAAAATGAGATATTCTGTGTGTACCACCACACACACACACACACCCCCACCCCATATCTGTAGGCCATATGTGTTAATTACAATTTACTTGTCTAATTGAGAAAATCAGACATCAGCAAGTAGTTAACTAGTTATTAACTCAGTTACTCTTCAGAGATTTGAGAGAAATTATACTCCCAACTAAGGTGTCTGTTCCAGCCTGTGTATTATTATTTTGCATGTTCCTCAATCTACAGAGTTGTTGTTTAAAGGATTAAAACCATATTAAAACCACTGCTTAAGCTGTAAGTTACACAGAGGAATACTCCTATAACCATTTTACACAAAGATAAACTGTGGTAAAGTTTACACACAGCCAACGCTCCACATGATGTTTATTAGAATTCTGGTTATACATTATTAACACAGAAAACCCTTTTGAGCAAACAGAAGCAGAGTATGCAACAACTACAAGCAGATGAGCCAAACTGGCACATGCCTTGCTATGTAAAAAAGCTGCGTGAACTGTTTGAGTTGATGAGGATACAGCAGAAGGTCCCCAGGAGAGATCAGCACCAACCCCAATGTATTCTAGCATCGCTATACTTTAAAAAGAGTCACTTTCCAAGCTGTAGTTTTGGGGTTTTTTTCCAGTCAAAGGATGCTTCTTGACCAATTGCAAAAGAAAGCATCTTGAGTCAGACCTAGTAATTCTCTTCTTTTCCCTCCTGTTTCCCCACCTCTGAAACAGTAATAGCAGTAGTGATCTTATTCTTTGAGATACACAGATTAAGATAATTATGCAGGTGTTAGATCCTGCTTTTTACAGTCTTTCCGTGCTGTTATCAGCCCCATTGTACACATTAGGAATCTATACTCACATCACTCCTAAATAATAGCAAAATGATAGCAAATTATTTGTAAATGGGAAACGTGTGCATGAAGTGACTGTTACCTGGGGATTCCTCTTGCCATCTTTACGCCTACTTAGATTTTAACACTGCAAGTGGAAAAATGGGACTAGGCAGACATACGGGTTCCTTTACAGCTCACCTTCTAAACTTAATGCAGTTGGCCAAATAAGTGCTTCTTACAGAGCAGTGCTTAACTATTCTACCACTGATCCTCTCTATTCACACACACTATCAGGTTACTAGTCATTTTAGCAACCAAGAGGAATCCAACTTCCTTTGCAGATAAATCCCAGACACATAAAACTGGCAGCTCCCATCTCCCCACCTAGTTAAAGGCTATTTGGCTCAACTCCTGAGGCAAAAGCAGAGGAGACACATCAGCAGTTTGGCAGACACATTCTGAAGAGAGGAGCTTCTAAGAAAAATTATGCTAGGAATATCATTCGCATCTGGTTAGTGGGAAGTGGGAGTAAAACACTGTTTTCCTTCTGTTTCACAGCTACCTTATACTGGTGTGAGTCATTACATATAGTAAAGCACCATATGGGGTAAAATGGTCCAGAAGAGGATTAATCCTCAACTGGGGCAGCTGATTCCTTGGAGTAGCACCATTGTCTAGTAGTTCATCTGTTCAGCCTATCAGCAGCTTCACTTGATGAAAAGCATTCAAAGTATCAGACATCCAGTCTTGCAGAGAAACGAGCTCAGTATCTTTATATATAAGGCTGCTGCCTTTTTCTTTTCAAGCTCCACACAGTAATAATCTTCACAAATGGTGTATCCTCATTCTAACCGGCATGTAATGAGCTGTTGATAGATGACAGCAATCAGGAGTGACTGCTATTATATCTTGTTCTGTGAGTGGCAGAATGAATAGCAAGAATTCATCTAAGAGAGAATGAGTACCTTCAAAGCCCCTTTCAGAAAACAGGACCTTCAAAGCAGGGTTACCATTTCCAAAGATTCAATATAGCTTCAGGGTTTTTTTCAGATGCTGGGCCAAGCTCATCACCATCACAAGTCTCTGGAAATCAGATACCAGAGCCCATTTTGGTTCACAAATTTGAACACAGAGGGTGTGCTTCAAAAACAACTGTTTCTGTACCTACTAACTGTATCGCTCTGTATGGCACACAGGACAGTTTATCCCCTGTCAGCTGGTGTTCACCCTACAGCCAGGCTTAACCCACTACTTCATGCTGCTGCTCAAACATGCACTGCAGAGCACTCACTAGTCCCAAGCTTGTACATTAGGAGCTCCATGTTTTATTAAATAAGCTGCCTCTTCAAATTTGGTAACTTCCCACTCCTCTCCTGCAGATACTTTTGAAATCCTCTTCCGACCACTACACTGAACCAGCTAAAACTCACTGGGAATTCAAACATTTGCCTCCCACTGTGTGTATTGAATGTTAGACGATGAAAATAAGTAAATAAAAAGCCCTCGAGTTTCCATCTGAACTGCAGTGTAAATACTTCTTAAGAGTTGAGCAAGTGGTTTGAAGAGCTTGTTTCACTTGTTCCATGCAAATATCAAGATTAACAGAGAGATTAATTATGTCCCATTTTTCTTTTTACAAAGGATACAGGCAGATTTAGAATAATAAAAATAAACCCTCTGGATTAATATTCATAACACAATGCTGAGCAGTACAAAAGCAACTCATTTTTTATGTAGAAAGGGGGAGAAAAACTGTCAAGAGTGCTCCAGAAGCATAAATACATATTAAGTAAGGAAGTCTCACAGGATGTACTTTCTCTGTCTGTTGAAAGAGGTTTGGGGGCTCAAAAAGGGCGTGCAACATGTCATGGTCTCAGGAAATGAAACCAAGTTAAAGAATTCCGAATCAAAATTTGATTTGGGTCATGTCAAAACTCATATCTTTTCCTATTAAAGTTTTCTGTTCATCCTTATGAGGGTTGTAACTTGGGGTTCAGGTCTCTCAGCTTCAAAGCTCAGGAGGATTTTGGGTTGAGGTCCTGGGGCAAGTTATGTCTGTGCTATTAGCTTGTCAAGTTCATTCCACAGGAAACTCTGGGCAAGCAAAACAAACAACTGTTGCCATCACTGCCCCACACTTCGGTGATAAATACAAGCCCAATTTTGAAACATACAACAGTGAAGATTGAAATTAGAAGAATAGAATGCTGCCTGAGAAAGAAATTAATCTTGCCCTTTACAAGAGCTATTGAGGTAGAACTTAGTGACTTTTCAACTTCTCACATCACCTAAACGTGCACTTATCTGAGAAGTGCACATTAGACACACAACTAAAACATATTACTACACCAGTACTAATTCCTAAAACTCTCTGACAAGCTTTGAATTGTTTAGTTTGGAATTAAAAGCCCGTATGTTTCTTCTAATGGAGTCACAATATTAGTGAGACTCTCAGGTTTTATTTTTAAGTTTTCGAGCTTTATAAAACTCAAAAAGCTTGGCAATACCAAAATGTGTTATTTAAAATTATCATTATACTTAATATCTGGTCATTAGAGGCACTGAATCACAGTTTCTGCACGCTAATGGTTTGCAGTGCTGCCTTGCGTAGGTGGTTCAGTTATTCAGCTCAGGTTATACCAAATACTGGGTTATCCAAGATGATGAGATGACTCTTCAACACCAGCAGGTTTAGGACATTATGGGCAGAGAGTACATGATGCAGGAACATAGAGATTTGCAAAGATTCATTCATTTATGAAAGGAGGAAAGCCTGACAGCTTGAAGCATACTGCCAATTGCTGAGAAAACATTTACTTCTTGCTGGAGCAGACCTGGGGGTTTGCTCTCTGAATAATGAAATCAAAGAGAAATTCCAGCACTCCTCCTGGCATCCCTTAAGCCCTCTTTTTGACTCTTCCATCAGTTTCAGGCAATTCTGGAACCTACAAATGGAAGGAATCTTATGCATGAAAACATCCATGATTCATGTGATTTGCTGCGTAAAGTTTCTTTCACTTGCATCAGTACCGGGCATGCAAAGTGTCGAATGAAGGCTCCTTAGCACAGATACTAAATGAACAACACAATACCGGTTTATGAAGCACTCTTTACTGATGTGTAAGTTTAAAGAAAAACCAAACCCCAAACATAAATCACACACACACACAACCTCAGACCACACTGGAACTTGTTTTGAGAGAAGTCCCAGAAGATCAAGGCATAATTCTTGTGCAGGAATTGTGCTGGATAAAATTGGTACTTGCATCGTCTGTAGATATTGAAACCACTGTGTAGTTCAGTGCACAGAAGATTCAGGTCTTCAGCTGCTAATTCAGCTGGATCAGGAATAGTCACCTCCTGTGCTTCACATATGATGGGGGTCAAACACCCAAAAATGCCATTTGTCTTTCTGCAGCTGAATCCCATTTTGACTTGCTTAGTTTGTAATACCACATCCTCTACTTTCCCACTAATTATTCCTCATTAGAAACTGTGTATTTGCTTCTTCCTTTCTTCTTGTCTTTATTAAATGTCATCTTACTGATTCAGAGGCATTTTCCCAATGAATCAAACTTATTTCAAGTTATATCCCATCTTCCCAAGCACTGATAACACCCACCTCTCCCTCCAGGTTTGTGTAAGCTCAAAACGCTCTGAGTAACTGAGAAACCTCTAAACGTTTAATTTAGCATGCCACACGCTTATAATCACTTAAGATTTCATAGCTGACATTATTCTATATGCTGTGGCCTCCCCAAAACAAATTAACACAGTATCAGCAAGGTTGTAATCAGATCATCCTGTCCGGAAAAAGCTGCTCTCTCCAGATCAGGAGTCTTACTACAAAACTGTGTGTGGTACAGGATCTCTGACACTCAAAGGAGGTTACTACCAGTAACTACAAGGCAGGAGGATTTATAAATGCAGACATGAACACACACATACATGTACACTCAGATTTGTTATTTTTGGCTCACCATCTATTTATGAATTTGATCAAGTATATTTTAAAGAGACATTTATTTAGGGAAGTTTTTTTCTTTCACTTTTACTGGCAATCAGGAAAATCAAGGCGATTAAGTCAGCCCTTTAATGACATTTTGACTTCTTTTTGCAGCAGTTTAAGGTAACAGCCCATTTTATATATTAGATGCAGACAGATCTTAATACGTATAATTACGCAGTTTGCAAATGTGACAGCTCTGATGTTGCTGCAGTATGAGTCTACGCAGTTAAATTAGAATTATAATGACAGTAATTACACTAATTAGTCTTTTTTTTTCTAGTTTGTTACCAGCAAAGTTTTGCATATCTCTGTAACAGCTACTTCTGCTTTCTCCTAAAATTCCACCATAACCAATTCACTAAAAAGCTAATTTATCACAGCCATGTAATACACAAGTAACATTGAAACACGAAAATGCAGATGCCAAAAGGGTAAGACTTAAAATCCATGCAATGCTTTTCATAAATTATTTACATGGATGGTCTGCAACTGGAATGCTTAGAAGTTTAGACAGGTAGAGGGTGAAAGATTTAACATAATCCACAGGCAGCACCACAATTTCTATGCAAGAGTACACACATAAGAGACTGCCCTGCAGATGACATGGAAACAGCAAGGCTAACAGTTGTCTGGCAAGGCAACAAGGCTTTGAGCAAAGTAAGTGCCACAGAACTCATGGGTGCAGAGTTCACACCGAACTAGATCCCCTCCAGATTTTGTTATTCCACTACAGGGGCACAGACCAGTGCTCCACTGTTGCCATCAGCTGACCACTTGCACTGCAGTGTTCCAGTGACAACTGCCAACAGCTTTAGCTGAGCCCAAGTTGGCAATTTCCACACTATCATCATATTTTCAAAAGTTTATTACTGAGTTATAAAAATTGGCTTCAAAGCTGAAACTTAACAAACAACAGGGAATGAACTCAGGCATGTTATTTGCTTTTATTCTCCCTGGTTTAAGGTGACAAATGGGAAGAAATTGGAATTTATCTAATTTCAGCTTTTTCTTTAATTGCCTTTTTAAGTATTTCTGAAGAGTAACAGTTTTCTTTTAAAAGCTGCTTACAGCAAATGAAAGCTCAGTCACGTAGCTCTTTCAAATCCACAGGCTGGATCCTCAGCTCATTCAAATTGGTATAACTAACAAAACTGGAATAACTAGCCAAATGTCTTAAAATGCATAAAAGACATTGTTTTGTCTCCTGTTCTAGCTGACATTGCTTTTGAAACTGTAAATGAACTATAAATCCACCCCATATATTTGTACACTGTCTGTCACAAGAACTCCACTGAAGACTCCAAGTCATGAAATAAAAGCTTTCAGGCTGTATGTCAGTCAATTTCAGAGCTAACCTTTGCTTGTCTTATAAATAACCATTTTTTTACTTTAATGTCCACATCCCCATGTCATCATCATCACCCCATCCCATGTCTCCCACTCTTCCTCCTCCCTCCCCTTCAGTTTAGAGGGTAGCAGACCTGTCGCTGAGGAGACTCAAAATCCTTTATGCATGTAGGTATGCAAGTATGAACAACTGAGCAATTTTAAGGAATGCTGTACCACTACACATTAATACACCATTATACATTAAGGCATCAAGGGATGATGCATTATGATTTTCAAAGTTTCGAAGAGAAAGAGTCAACCTCATCAGCTTTGATTTGTATTTGTTCATGCAGCAATCCAACAAGAACATCAGGTGAGCCCGAGTGAAAGATGTCATATATTTCTCAGAGAGCAAGGAAAAGCCATTTGTGGCCTCTACTTTTTGAACCAAGTTATGCCAGGTAGGGATGTTGGCTGCACCCAAACTGCCTGCAGCTTCCTGAGCCAGCCCTTAGGCCAAAGCAGTGTCCCAGCCATTCTGCCTGGGGGTTTGGCATGTCACTGGAACTCATTCTGGAATGATTCTTCTGATATCCTACAGCAGTGGGAGCAGGGCATAAAAATTGTATAAGCCTAACTGCTGATTTAAGTATAATAAAATTGAATTCTAAAAATCTGATTTGGGAAAAAAAAAAAAAATCCAGTAGGTTCAAGGAATGTAAGATTAACAATGTAATTCCAGATTCTTTCCTGCTTGCAACTAGAGACCTAGCCATGAAGGACCTACTCATCCTGCATTTGTGACTCCATTTTATTTTATTTCAAATACTGTATGCTGTATGACTGCAATGCTTTAAGATCTCCTTATTACTGCCTGATCACCTAAAATTGCTGCTCTATCAAGCTGACTGCTTTCCTACACATTCAGTGTTAACTTGGTCATAGCGACCTTGTTAACCACCCTAATCCACAGAACCTTTTGTTCAGACCTTACAAATGGCTCAGAATCACTGCTGTTAAATTACATGGCTATAGATACCTGGACATGAAATTACAGCACCCAGTAGTCCTGAATTTGCAGGACACATTGAGGCCAACCAGACAGATCAGTGTAATTGCTCTAGGAGATTTTAAACAGAGGTTCTACCCATTTAGGTATTATTTTAGCTTAAAGTAGCAAGAAAAATGAAACCGTTCCCCTGCAGTTACATATTCTGTAACTGTCATCTGATGGGGTTTTTTGCACACCATCTCAGAAGTAACCAGAGCTCAGAAACAGTAACTGCTGGAGACAACATTAGTTTGATCAACATTAGTTTCTTTGTTCTTAAGTGTGAAATAAAGGTCAAGGCACAATTATGCCACGTTTCTTGCAAATATGCACTGAAAAAGGGCAATTCTTAGCCCAAAAAACTCATCAATGAATTCATAGGATGTACTGAAAATGGATCAGATACAGAAAGCATGGAAAGGAATATAATGACAACAGGGAAATAGGATTAAAGCCAGACAGCTAATGCACAGTAACAGCCTCAGCTTCTTGTCAGGTTATCCTCTGCTGAAAAACAAGGGTTTAAGAGTTCTTTACAGTTGTTTCTACGCCAGGTTTATCCTTTCAGGGGAAAAAAAACCAAACCAAACCAAACAAACCAACCAAACAAAAAACACAAAAAAACCCCACACCACCAAAAAAACCCTTCCCTGCAAGATGGCCCTCAAACAAAACAGTTCGTAACACAAGTTTTATTATTTGCTCTAGTTAGTAAATCATTGAGTGAACAAAGTTCATTCACAGACTGGCACCTGTAATTTTCAGGTGTATGTTTCAGATGCTGAGCTCCTAACAACCCCAGAATACACTACAGAGAAAAGATGCAGACACACCCAACTTGAACACACATGCAGTGATGCAATTACAAGAGAGTAGAGCCTTCTCTGCTGAGAGCTAAGCTCTGTCAAGCAAATAATCTAGAGTGCAGCTCACTGTGAACCTCTCCAACACCAGGGAAAGGCATTTGTTCTGACTCAACCTAAGAGCACGTAAGCAAGCAAATTACAACTGTACATACCAGCTATCAACACTGATAGCAGCTTTCCAGCACCTACAGGGGCCAAAAAGAAAGCTGAAGAGGGTTTTTTCACAAGGGCCTGTAAGGATATGACAAGGGGGAATGGCTTTAAGCTGACAGAGGGGAGACTGAGATGAGATCTTAGGCAGTCCCTGTGAGGGTGGTGAGGCCCTGGCTGCCCCATCCCTGGTAGTGTTCAAGGCCAGGCTGGACACAGGGGCTTGGAGCAACCTGCTCTAGTGGAAGGTGTCCCTGCCTGCGGCAGGGGATTGGAACTGGATGAGCTTTAAGGACCCTTCCAACACAAATGAGTCTGTGATAATTTAGGAGACACATAATGAGTAATGTTATGCACTAGAATGTAGCAGTTGGAATTGCTTAAAAATACACCTCAAAACATCATTGAAAGGATGAATTTTCTGTCAGTGAACACTCACAGAAGTTTGATACTAATCTGCTCAGAAACAATTTACTCTGTACCAGGTTCACCGTGAAACCACAGAAAAATATTATGAACTAGAAGAAAAACACACATTGAGACAAAATAAACCTTTAGACAGCATGTCCTCATGTACCTTTCATGATTCAATTTACAAGCAAGCCCTCAATTTGAAATCTAAATTACATTTCAGTAGCGACACAGGATAAAATAAAAAAAAAAAAAAGTGGAGAACTGGTAGCCAAATATTCATGATTTTCTGCAAAGACCTCTCCAAATGTAAAAAACAGATGTATTTTTTTAATGAAAATCATAGAATCCCTTTAAAGTCAGCCTCTGCAAAGACAGGAGACTCAATTAAGCAACAGTTTCAGCAGGGGTTCCAGAGATCTTTCAGAAGGTAATAAAAAACACTACAGCACTAAACCTCCACGCTACATTAGAATTTGACCTTTTTTTCCTGAGGAAGCTTGTTCAAGGTTGTCTGGAATATTGCTAAAGTGTCCTGTTGTACGAGAACAATTTGTAGCATAGTCTGTCACCTCTCTGCTATAGGCACAATATGAAAATCTGTTAAAGCCTGTAACAACACGTTTCACTGACTTCACTGGGCTTTTCACTGGCAAAACTTGAAGCAAAAGCTCACTTTGTGGGATTCTAGTAAATCCATTTTTACATAGCACTGTCCACTGGTATTTTCTCACCTCTGTAATATCCACTTACAAGGGAGAGTGAAGCCCAGTGCATACTGTTGTACAGGATGTTCTCCACCAGCCTATAGCACATTAACTCAACCCACATTCTGAAAATTCAGCAGAACATGGATTATGAGAACACAGTTTTCATTAAAAGGGGCGTAAATAGCTTCGTAGAAATCTTCAGATCATGCAATGCTCCATTTAAAACATGTAACCCATTAAGTAAATCTGCTAACAGATCCAATCCAAACATGATTTGAAAGACAATTATCACACTGAACATTTAAGATTGACTATGTCTTTGCATTGTCACAAGAACATCCTCTCAAAGACTCTGGAAATGAAAGTAAACATAAGAATATGCATATTTTGGTGTTTAATTAAAACAGCAAAGAAATGACGCTACAAAGTTCTATATACTCTCTCTGTTCTAGGAGGATCACAAATAAGAAAGAAGTTTGCACTAAATAATGTGCTTTTTCTCAAAAGGGGAGAAAAAGATTGGAAAAAGTCTCTTGAATATTGGTAAATACATTATACTATAGACCAAATCATATTGATGTACTCAATATACTACAGCATTTCAACAAAGCCTGTGAATATCACACACGAACAGTTGCTCTATCTTTCTGATAACTCTATTACTTGAGTTCAGAGAAGGTTTATGGACTAGAAAGCCTCAGATATGGTCATGAATGTTTGATGCCTTCACATATACTGTTATTGCTGTAATGTCACTTCCCGCTGGAATTACTACATATGGACAGCCTGTCGTCATTACAGGGCAATGGGAGCAGTTCGAGTATTAAAACTATGTACCTCCTACACTACTGGATTATTTTTCACACTGAAATCGGTACTAACTCATTCAGCATGCTTCTCAGAGGAAAAAGTACGGTCTTTGAAACTGCAAAAGAAGCTACTAGCTATCAGTTTTTGTACAATGCCTAAAATCAAGCCTGTTAATGTGAGGTACCTTCGGCTTTTTTACAATCTATTTAGAATGGCTGAAAAATGGAAAAATTCCAAAACCACACAGGATTATTGGAACAAGGCAAGAAATTTGCCATTTATGCCTTTGTCATACTGAAGAGAGTAATTTAGCATTCCAGCAGGTTATATTTGTTGCAGTACTTCTGTAATCCTCAAGTGCAGCTAATCCTCACTACCAAAGCGTTGAGGAATGCTTCACCCCTCAACCTCTCTCACATAGTGGGGAAACACCCCACACAAGTGTCAACAGCTGTTTGCCTCCCTTTTGCTTTCTTCTACCAAATTTCATTCCCTCATTCATGTTTCCAAACCCTACTCCTTCCAATTCCATAGATGAACGAGCCAGGAGACAGAGAGGCAAATTCCCAGATTGTAACTTCCAAAACAATATGCTGTGAGAATAACAAAGGAACAAACAGAAACAGAAACAGATACCCAAATTCTAGTTGCAGTGGGGAACAAAAGAAACCAAAAAAAAAAGGGTTCCCAGAGGAATTAAATTCAGAGTCTTTTTACAACAGCTTTATCTCCCTCTCTGCATCAGCCAGCGCACACACACTGGCTGTGCATCCTGCAGCGCGCTCGCTCTCAGCCCTTACAAGTGCTGACAGGGCCCAGCCCAATTATAACTAAGCAACCCACAGGATATTTTTTATTGCAACATTACCTCTAAAATGCTTCAGTCGTATTTTGTCACAGCAACAGCAGTGGAGGCTTTTCTTTCCTACCTCTCCCCTCACACACACCCCCCCCATTAGTTTCACTCTAAACTCTCTGCTCATTCTGCTCTTTGAACAAGAATATTGATTTGCTGTCCTATTGGCACTTCAGAAAAGCCTTAGCTCCCTTCTTGTGTTCTTGCCATTCAGTTCCAGCCAGATCCCAGCAGAATTTCCTCCCCATCCAAAACAGAACTGAAGAGAGATCACACAGGGAATGAGCCAGCATATCAGTGCAGACACAACCAAGGTTCTTCCCATTGCCCATCATGTCTCTTTCCATCCACTGAAACAGGAGGAGGGACAATGAGGACCAGCAGCAGCCATACTCCCACATCCTCAGCCACTTATGTCCCAACAGCAGGGAATAGGTGAATCCCAAATCTCTACTGTGGGCACGCCTCAAGGAGGATTTTTCTTTTATGATCTTAGAATTAGATCATGCTGCATGGCTTAAGGGCAACTCTTTCTAAAATCCCTTTATCTTTATCCTGGGAGATGAAAAGTTACCATAGCACTTCATCTCTTAGCTCACCTTCTTCAATCTGAATACCAGACTACAAGGATATTAGAATACTATTATAAACCACTCATACAAAGGTCCAGAAAACACTGCTTGCACTTTACCTTTATTCAGGCATTTGTCTGGTCATGGTTTTTAATCTTGAGTGGTATCGAAAAACTTAATCAGATTAAACCAAACAAAACCAGGATACCTGACTCCACAGGGTTAGATCCAACCTCACAGCCTGGCACTTACCACATCCAGCACAAGCTATTGAAACAGACACACCAAACAAAACTACACCTGAAACTGACACCTTCAACAGCACTCAGCTGAGTTACCATTAGTAAAAGGGTCTATAACGCCGATGGACACCGATACACCCTGGGCTGGACACCTCATGTTGGCTTTAAACTCTGTTTCCCATGTAAGTTTCATGTAGTTTCATTAAGTGAATTAACAAGACATTCCAACACAGTCTCTGAACTGCAATGTGCAAGTTCAGAAACATTCTGGGCAACTTCTGAACTGAAAATTTCGACCCTCTCCCTTTTGCTGCCTAATTTTCACCTCATAATATTAAGCCTCGATTAATACTTCTAAACGACTATTACTCCCCCGAACTGATCTTCCCGTAAAGGCCATTTTATTTATCCTTTCAACATTATAACAATTAGGTTTTTTCCACCGGAATTCACCACACTTCACAGTTACCTCAGTCACATTATCCCAGTTAATGGTTCCTGCTTGGAATCAGCTTCATTTTTCAAATCACCGAGGTCAAAACCCAATCACACTTTTACCAATGCTGTGAGCAATAAACAGGTTTAGGGTCCCCCCCCCCTTATGCATTCTACTACATAATCGAAAGTAGACAGTACTCTTAAGGCAAAGTTCCCTTTTTCTCCCACAACAACAGGCTGGGATCTGAAAAGCGACCACCAATTAAAGTAAATTTGCATATTTAATACTTCCACACACCTACCAAAAAAACCCCTCTCGGCACAAACCGCCCCCGAACACTAAAAGACAACGAATTCTATTTCAAACATAGATACAGACACGTATATACCATTGAAGCGCTGCTTACCGCCGCCTCCCCTCAGCGCCACAAACCCCTCGCCCCCCGACCTTCCAGAACCTTCGCGGCCACTCCCCTCAGCCCCTAACGGCCCTTAACGGTCACTAACG
>NW_009940327.1:234707-237376 GCF_000696875.1 Nestor notabilis | reverse complement strand
CGCGTCTCAGCAGCGCCAGCGCCTGTGGCGGGGAGCGCGCCCGGCGCCATGTTAAGGTCAGAATCAGCTTCTTTGAGTTTTTATTTTTCTTTCTCCCCCTCATCTCTGCGGGACCGGCCCTAAAGGCTCGAAGGGCTTTATCCGAGCCCCACACTGGAAGCCCCCCCTGGCGTTCGCCGCCTCAGGAACAGCTTCGTGGCTGAAGTAGGCCAGACGTTACCCGGCGGCCCTCATGGCTCCCTCAAGAGCCCCCACCACACGATGTAGCCCAGAAGCCGTCCAGGCAGAGACCAGGAGCACCACCCTCTGCTTTCAGTAGAATGAAGGCAAAACAAGTTAAGTATTTGCGCACACCCCCCGCGTCTCACCTGGCTTTTTCCTGCACACGGCCACAGCAGCAAGCCCAAACTTCATGAATCCCTTAAAGATGAACGCAGGTCTCCACCATCGAACAATCTTCCCCACACCGAACTGTGCGCCAGGAGTACAGGAGAAAGGAGCTGGCCCCTCATTGCCACAGGTGAGCCCGTTAATGAGCTGCTAATGAGCCGGTGATGAGCCCAGAGGGGGCCTCCTCGCCTCACCTGGTACCCAGCTTGTGATCACAGCTCGGGCCTTGCCGCCATCCCTGTGGCTAGTTACGAACTGGCACGGAGAGTGGTGGCCTGTAATGTCCATGGACCCTTCCCCTAGGAGACTATCCCCATTTCTAAGCTCCATTTTATCTTTTAGAATCGCAGAAATCCAAGTGCTCCTGGAGTAACTCCCTCTTTTAAATACCAGGGGGTGCAGAATAGAGCACCATATTACAGGTGGTGTCTAATGTGGAGCATATTACCAAAAAAATACAAAAAAAAAAACCCCAAACAACCCTAAATAAAAACCCAACCACCCAACTATCAGCTCCCTGTATGCCATCTATCGTTCAGGGCTTTGCTTATTCCATAGGGGATTGCAGAATTGCATGGCAGAAACTCTGTGATTCTCTTATTAAGACAGTTTGATTTAAGAATTTTAGTGCATCTGCTGTGCGCAGAGCTTTAAGAGTTAAATTAATCGGGTATATGTTTTAAGCAACAGCAGTTCAGCACCTTACTGTGGTATGATGCTATTTTCTTCAAGGAAGTTCCATAAAAGGTATTGGGAGGCTTTTGTTACTGCTGTGATGCAAATCAAGCATTTATGATCACCACAGACTGATTTTGCTCTTTAGAGATTGAAGCCCCAGGGACAGAATTATCTTGTGATGAATTGAACCAAATGGATTTTCAGGACTTTGATGGTGTTGCTTGTGGGTGTATGTGTGTGCATGTGCCACTTACCTCCGTAAGAATTTACATTAGGACAAATGAAGAATGAAAAAGAAAACCAGGATTGTGAATATAGTTGTGTCAGTATAAACATACTTTATAATTAGATATCTATAACCATAGAGTAGGGGAAGAACTAAACCAGTATAAATCACTTTTATAGTAACTTGATTGCATCCACCAAGGACTTTGTAGTAGCATAACTCTTCTATAAAAAAAATCATACCCGTTACCAACATTATTATTCCAGTAAAATGTTAATGCAGACTAGGCCTTAGATACCAATTAAACTGCAGTTGACATAGATGTTATTGTCTGAATAGAATAAATGTAACAAAACAAAGAGCAAAATAAATAATGAAGAAATAATAGAAACAGATATCTGTGATACTGTTGAATTGTCCAAGGAGAGGATTTGAGGGGAAATTATTTTATAAATCATTTAAGCAACTTCTTTGCTAAGAGGATGCTAGTAGTTTGGAGAGAATCTATTAAATGTAAAGGAACTGAAATTGATTATTAGTCTTTTGTGTGTGTATATTTCTATCATTGTGAGTTACTCTGAAAATGGACCTCTAGAGCCAGATTCATCACTCCCCACCAACCAAGTTTGCTTCAGTGACATACACTTATTCCAAAAACTTCATGTAATTCCATTTCCTTTAGAACATGTGGCTACTCAGAACACCGAGTGATCTCTGGGAAGAAATCCATAATGAATTGAAATCTATTGCTGGTATTTTGTGTGAAAGAGCTTATTGTCCTTGCACAGCTCTTTAACAATTCCTAGGTTGCAGAGTATTTAAGGCAGAAGGACTCTGTATGCAGAGTCCATTCATTTCTTACTGTACCTTCAGGTTTCCCCACAAAACCTGATACCTTGTTTCATGCTTTTTTCCCCCTTTTTTCTTTGTTTCTGGTGGAATCACTGGACTTCTTCACAGCAAAGAAGGGGAGGAAAAGGAGAGGGGAAGGGAGGAAAGGGAAGAGAGCATTAAAAGAGCCATGGAGAAGAATGTCAGGAAGATTTATGGGTCATATATCGCCACAGAAAGGCTGTAGGTGGTAAGGAGCATGCTGTGGCAGTAATTTATAGTTCCTTGCTATGACAGACTCCTAGACTGAAAATGAAGAAGGTGCTATTAAAACAAAAGCAGGCTATCTGGAATGTTGTAAACAAGGATCCTCTTATCACAGCTGCTACAACCATTA
This sequence comes from Nestor notabilis, assembly GCF_000696875.1. Lineage (NCBI taxonomy): Eukaryota > Metazoa > Chordata > Aves > Psittaciformes > Psittacidae > Nestor > Nestor notabilis. Next base: position 234,854 of record NW_009940327.1, on the reverse strand, counting down.
GTTGATAATTCGCTGGAAAATTAGCCAAGCTGTAACGTTCTCCAGGTTCAGTCTGGGACTCTTTGAGTCAGAATTCATCTGATTGTCTGCACCCCTTTATTGGTATGACTAAAGTGACAGAGCAGAATAAAGATGGCTTTACTGCTT
>NW_009940327.1:232276-234676 GCF_000696875.1 Nestor notabilis | reverse complement strand
GGAATAAAAATAGACTGGTACAAATTACTTTTTAGTCTTCCATAACTGGGAAGGTATAGATTTAATGTTTTAGTTAAAAACAAACCCAAACATCTTTAGTTAAAAGAGCTGTACCAACACACTTTTTAAGGCTTGAGCTCTGAATTTGGCTGGGACATACAGGTTATGAAATTCCAATGGGCATTCCCAGGATGTTGATGTTAAATTCAGTTTCCAAGTTTCTAAAATCTTGCTGCATTATTCAGAGAGCTGTCTCTAGCTCTAGGCTAAGCAGTTCTTTCTTGAAACATGCCATAAACCAGAAAGAAGTTTCAGTTCTTCATAACTGAAGTGAATCATGAAACTAAGACTATTTCTCTTCCATGCTTTTCTTAGAGATTGACTTGCTCACATCTCAAGAAGTGTTCAGTGTCCTGAACTTCCCAGTAATGACGTTCCAAGATCACGTAGCATGCCAGTCATAGAGTAGCAGTTATGTCTCCCAAAGCCCAGTCTGCAGTGCAAAACTCTTACCTGTTGATTAATTTCTGTATATATCTTTACCTCTTTTTCACCACCATTTGAAATGTACAAGCAATATCTCCCTAGAGACATTTGGAGCTTGGTCCTCCCAGATTTAGTCCAGAATTAGCACTTGGGCATCTGTGGCTGTTGTTTGGTAGGAGGTAAGCAGAGGATTTCCTTCTCAGGGAGTGTCAATCCAACACCTTTCTACCAGCAGTATGTTCACTTTAATTAAAGTACAAAGCTCTGACAAACTGTTAACAATGGAAGCACTTGCAGGCAACTCTACTATTAAGTTGAAACTGTTTGCATGTCTCTACTGTTAATTATTATTATTACTATTAAATACTCAGTGCAGGGAACACATTTACAGTAGTTCTCTGTACTCTGCATCAGTCTGCAATTAAATTCCAAGAACAAGCACTACTACTGTGAAGATAAACTAAATGTGTACACCCCCAATCTCTGCATCGATCCCTTGATGTCCCACCACAAAGTGACCACAAAGTTCAAATACTGCTATCTTCAAAGCACATTAGCATCTCAAAGCCAGGTTTAGGTCTCTGAAATCAGCTCTTCCAATTTCAGCAGCTCTAATGGAACACCTAAGTAAATTCTCAGCCAGAGAATGTGCCTGAAGTTATGGCTGCCCCACAGACTCCCATGGGTCATAGTATACTGCCCCCATTTTGGCTAAATCAGTTCGCAGGTTTGGGGTGTCTGTTCTGGATTTATTTTTCTTGATAAAATGAGATTGCTAAGAGAATGTCTGTGGTTTGTAAAATGCAGTCGCAGCCATGCTCTCATCTTAACTTGCAGGTTCCTGCAAACAGTGTAACATCTCTGTGCATTTGAATGCAAAGTCCCCATCTCTAAAACAAAAAACTTCTCAACTGGGACTTAAAAACCACGGGCTGTAAGCTAGAAAGTAAAGCATATTTGGAAATGTAGTACTGTGCTTCTCCTTCCTTACTGTATTTCATTTTCTAACAGCCAGAGCTGAGGCACAGCAGATGCCAGCTCATCCTGAGTTCCCTGCACAGACTTGTGCTCCATGGCTAAGACCTGCTGTGTGCCAAATTAAAGCACAGCATCCTCAAAATTAAACTTTGACAAACGTGAACAGGGGTCTGTTTTAGTCTTTGCTCCTCTGGATATCCACACTTAGATGTGCTTTGGATCAGACCTTTCTTGGTAATCTGTGTTTCCCTCCTATTTCCCAAACACCTATTTGAAAAACCCTCCCTGGATTTCTCTGAAGAAGGATTAGAAAGCCTGATAAGACTCAGCATCTAAAATAACACAATCTACAGATAGATTAGGAATCAAAGAAATTAAATCATCAGTAATCTCAAAATCTTACTTTCCTTCTTCCTGTGGCCCCTAAGAATTCTATAAATAAAAGTTCCATATGAAAAGGAGAGGTGGTATGTTGTTTTCCTATAGCAGCACAGCAGTAAGTTAGGGTGTGCAGGGCTGTATTTTTTTTCAGCTGCCCCCATTTAAATCAGCAAAACTTGTCTGACTGAAGTTGACTCTTCTCTGACGCCTGTGTAAATCACATGAAACTGTACTCATTTGCCTTTATATGGCAGGGAAGAAGCAGGAAGCTATAGTAACTGACTGACACATAAGAAGTGACTCCCCTTATTTCAGTATTTCAGGATGAAAGGATAGCCAGTGATCTAGCTATGCAGCCTACAAAAAGCCTTCCTCTCTGACTGATAAATGGGTTTGCTGGTTGGAAACACACACCTCTCTACAGCAGGCTGATGAGCCAGCCTGGTCTATTCAACTAGACTTATTACTGCAGTTTGAGTGCTACACCTACTTAGATTTTTATTTCCTGGTGGGTAATCCTCATTCAAAACATGGAAGAGTCTGAGAAGTTACTTC
>NW_009940327.1:226290-232245 GCF_000696875.1 Nestor notabilis | reverse complement strand
TGGACATAGATCATTTAAATGCTGGTATGTGAAATCATTTCTTTAGCTCTTTGGAATAAAGTCTAGCTAGTACTCTGCTCCATGCCACCCTGCAGAAAAGGCATTTCACAAGCATCTCAAGACCATTCTCTGGTGCTGTGTTAATAAACTGGAACTCAACAAGGCTTTAATAAGAGAAACTGAAAGGAAGGAGCACAGAGGTGATGGATGAATACCTCAAGGGATGCAACTGACAGCAGAAGTGCCACATTTCTTGGGACAGCAAATATATATTCCAGATTCGCATGGGGATAACAAGTTTTCACAAGTATTGGGTAAGAAAAGAAGAAGAGGGAAGCCAATCTTGTACCCCTTGAAATTAAGATTAAAGATAGTCTGAATGAAGTAGCTTGTGGGAGCCTGCATGGAACAGTGCTATGAAAAAAATCATTATGTATCCAGAAGCAGGCAAATGATCTATTTATTAACATGCATGTTGGCACTAACTGAAGTGTTATATCGTGAATATTCTGTAATTTGTAATAACTGAAAAAGAAGAAACCTCAGAAGCCAACTCAGCTCTGCTGTTTCTATGCCCTTATATATAATGCTATAGAAATGTGGTCCTTTTTTTATTTATAACAAGCATTAAGAGCCTTGAATAAAAAGTGAGAGAATAATAGTAGAACCATGGCCATAATAAAAAATTAAAAGGGGAAGAGCTCAGAATAGATGAGCAAGCAATTTTTTTAATAAAGGAAGAACCAGAGCTACCTTTTCAGGGAATATCTGTTGAGCTGCTCTTCACAGTGGGTTAGTGGTACAAGCCTGTCACCCCTTGGTGAAAAATAAAACTTGATAAATCTTCTTTTAACAGCATATTTGCCTATTACATTATCTGCCCACATTCACCCACACAAACTGACTAAAAGCTTCCTCAGGTAGATTTCCCTTTTTCATCTCCTTTTGTTCCCTGTTCAACTGCAGTGTGACACATTTAACTGACACTAATTTCCAAACTGCCATAAGTAGAAGATAGGTCTTTGCCAATAACATGCAATTTCCAGCAACCATAGAAAATACATCAAAAACTCAAAGCCACAAACCTTGCAAATGACCAGGAACAGAGGAGCTGAGAGCATATGTTCTGCTCTCAAATTCAAATGTCTCTTCGGCAAAGACTGTTTGGAGGAAAAGAAGATGCTGAACTGTAAATACAGCTACTGAAAACTATTACTGCTGTCAGACAAACGTGCTTCAGCACAGAAGGATTAAAATTGTCCACAATTGTTTAACTAAAGAAATTACTTCATTACTTAGAAAATAAAGGGCTTGCCATCTAAGAAAGAATCACTACTTACTAAAGGTGTTTCTTTCTAATCCTTATTTGCATTGACTGAAAATTTTAATGTGAATATTTTACTTTTTAAAAGATTCCATTTTGTAGAACCTGGTGCTTTATAAAGGAAAGAGAGAGAGAAAGAAAGAAAGAAAAACTATTAAGTGAAAAAAGTAAGCCCAGCAGTACTACCCCCACCTCCCAGGCTCTAAGTAAAGTAGGGCTCTGCCCTGCCCCAGCTTATTTGACCTGGGTCTCCGCCCACAGGCCCCTCCCTGCTGGCTCAGGAGCTCCATATAAGCTCAGTCCTGGAGCCAGCTCAGTCTTGTAGCCTTACTTCTTATCTAGGTTGTGCTGTGTGGAAGGATCATCAGTCTCATCAGTTCTATCTCTGAGTTGTCACTTTGAGTCAACGATTCCAGAGTTGTGGCTGGACCTTCTCTAGTATTGTGGGTCTGTATCCCGCTGAAGTTCTTATTTTTATGTGTGTTATGGTTAACTATTTGTTGGTTAGAGCTACTCTTGTAGCTCCATGATATTCTGAAAAACAGTAGAGATTTTCTGTAGTGGAAACTGCTTTATCTGAGGTGAACTGTGTTACAACCAATGCAAGTTAATATGTAAAAGCTTCCCAGATGATCTGTCCTTCCTCTTGTCTTTCTTTTCCCTCAATGCTATTCTACATAACAATTAGAGCAATACATTTCATCTGGCCAAGATTTGCTAATCCATTATTCTGTGTATATAAATGGAGCCCTTCTGCATGATGGCCATCTTTTCGTACCAGCCTATAGACTTTGTTCTACCATAATGCTGATTTTGCTGTCTCCTAATTAATTAGACCAAATATTGTATCTCTTTGCTGTTATTTATTTTAGGGCTAGAATTCTGTCTGAGATCAGAACTAAAATACCTAGATTCAGCTCTATTGCTTAGGCTTCTTGAATTCAGGAGGGCTGTTCTTTTCTGTATGCCTCTTTTCCCCCTCATCTGTCCAGTTTCTGAATATAGTGAATGCTTGAGGGTAGGGAAGCTTTCCCTGCCCTGTATAGCACTTGATGTATTAGCTGTTTGAGCATTCTTAATACATTTTCTGTGGAGACCTTGCTACAGTTTGAAAGTAAGATGGCTCAAATAATTAAAAGAAGGCATTACAACACTAGTGAGACTTGAAGCTTTGTGGTAGAAAGCTAGTATGAGACTTGACTATGCTCATGAGATCTCCTAATCACTTTCCCAGATTCTGGGGTGGAGCGAAATGGTATATTCATATTCAGGCACTCTCTTAAGCTTTACATTTGTCTTTCAATAAAGGCTGAATTTCAGAGCCTTCCACAACATGCAATTATGGAGAAACAGAACCGAGAGGAATCTCCTGAGGTCATATGTTCAAAGGCAGTATCAGCAAGACTTAACACTCCTCACATGTTTTTCTAATCTCTCCTCAAAAATCTCCAGTGGGTAGAGATCCAACAGATTAAGTATTACTCCCTGCATATTGTATTCTGCTTTTTCATTAGAAAGTGATTCCTGAAATTTTTATCTTTGCAAATTTTAGCTTCTTCTCTAATTAATATTTCACTGTTGGCTTCTCAGTGTTTGGCAAGAAAGGGGCTGAAATGGTTGTCTCTGCCTCATGACTTCTCTAATAACTAGGATACTGACTCATGCACGTATTTATGTGTTTTGTTAGTCATGTTCTGCTGCAGTAGACTAGAGCTTTAATAGTAACAATGGTTAAAGTTGAAAAAGTAGTTTTAAAAGCTCCTCCATAAAGAAGGAACTAACCCTATGATGCCTGCAATAGATTAGTTACATTGTGAGGTGTGATAGATGTGTGCTGAACTATTGGCCTTCACACAGTTGCCTTCTGACTGAGGCTTTGATGGCTTCCTAAACAAGCTGTGCATCTGTTTGCATACATGAGTCATCTTGCTCTCTTCATTAGTTCTTACACTGCACTACTGCTCCATAGCAGAAGCTCCATGGAGGCAGAGGAAGAACTGCTTTCCCAGTTAATGTGAGCAGTTCAATGCTTGCCCCTGCTTTCCTTTCTTCCCTGATTTTTTTCTGGCCATAGTTTTTCTCCAGCCCATGACTTCATCACACCAGTTTTTTCGCTGTGGACTTTAACAAATAAATCTTCATCATGTTTTTGTTGCTTCCTGTTAGATAACAAAGTGCAAGTCCCTAGTTGTTGTAATTATTAGTATATTCCTGGAGAAAATTGCAGTAGTCTACATTAAAGGGCTCTCTGCAGAAATTTACACAGTAGGTAACCAATTTCTCTTTAAATAAAAGGCACTTGGAACAGTTAGGGGCATAAAATGAGAGAAGGGAGAGGGAACAAATGGGATTTTGAGGAACAGCAGGATGATTTGCAGTGGTCAGGAACATAGTTGTGGTGAATTATTTGGGTAATTAATCTTCATCAACAAATTATGATGCAGTTCCAAGGTTTTATAGCATGCTGGAGGGAGAGTTGGAGTCCTTTTTTTAATCTGGGTGGTACCCAGTTTAGAATAATTCTAGTCTTGGGTTTGGCTGTTCTGCCAGCAGGTTAAGGAAAAGTGATTTACAATCTACTCCCATTACTACTGCCATTTTGTGTGGCTGTATCAGCTAGAACAAACATCTAGGCTGCTAGTCTTCCTTTCATGAGGCTGTCTAGAGAAGCTTCAAAGGATAAGGGTGATGACTGGTTAGACCTTGACCTCTTTCTGACCCATGATAGACAAAAAGCCTCATTATGTAACAGATACACTTCTGGATTTTGAGCGGGAAGGGTTTAATGGGCAACTTGTAGAACATTCTATTACTATGTATACTTGTCATTCATCCATCAGATGCATTTATGGTGCACTAGTAGTTAGGGTACTGTAATCAAGCCCTTGTTTCACAAGGAAGTGCAGTCTGCTGTGTGTTCCCAGCTGAGGACTGTTATTTATCTGATTTGCATCCCAGTATTATCTGACAGATACCTTAAAGATAAGAGTGAGGTGTATTAGAAGTAAGGTACAAGAAACTATGTAGACAATCTTAGAGAAGGAAACTTGATATTAGCATTCTGCCTTGATAACTGAGTTACTGATCATGAACATGGAGTTGATAATAGTCTATACGAAATTCTTGTGTTTTAACCATCTGTTTTATCTGTATGATTTTAGTGGACTGTTTGTGTAGCTACAACAGGGAGATCACTTTCGAGATGAAGGTAGTTGAATGTGGTTTACTGTGAACCAACTTGTTTTCTCATTCTATAATGCCAGAACAGTTTCAGTGGTCTCATACTGGTCAGTTACCAAAGGTGAGGTGGTGAGAAGCAGAGAAGAATCTTGCAGTAGTCTGTAAAAATGCTGTTTGCAAAGGGAGTTAAACATGTTCTGCAATGGTGGTTGCTTTTCTGTTCATAGCCCTTACTTTTAAGAAGTTGCTAGGCAGCACAAAGATAAAGCACTTGGCATAATGCTTTTAGCAAATCTATGATTTTTAAGATAAACCTTATGGAATTGGTTTTAGTCATTGCTTTCTCTACAACTGTGCATGCTATAGTAAGAGATTGAGAATTATTGTTGTGAAGGATAAAAGCCAAGACAAAAGTGAACTTTTCTGCTAGGTATGGTTTTGTCATTCAGCTTTCTTTCCTGGCTTATTGCAACAGGAACATATTTATCTCCAACCAAGTGATGCAGATAAGGAAAGCAGAAGGCAGCTCTAATGAAGAAAAATTTCTTTACAGGATTCATTTAAACTTAATTATGACAATTTCTTTTTGTCAGTGAAATTATTATTGCTCACTGTATGTTATCTATAAGATAGCAATGTAGGTTAGACTTCTTATTAGATAATGGGTTTAATGAACAAATTGTCCTGCTGGTAAAGCAAGTGAAGGCAATAACATAACCTTTTGGGGTTAATGTTCCACCTGGAGCAGGCCCAGATTCTGTATGATGGCTTCAGGGCAGCAAAAAGCAAATAACTATTCCACGAGTGTTACATCTACAGATGGACCCAGCTTTGGCAGATATATAGTCAGATAGAAGCAGATGCAGGCAAAGTAGAGAAAGGATGAAAAATAGACTATTAACCCAGGGTTGCTGAGGATTTTGGAGCTGGGGATGTAAAGTAAACAGTGGCCAAGTCTGAGCTCTCTGCTGTCTTCAGGTTCTTGGTCATCTGGCGAGACATGTGATATGCTGAAGCTGCTTTCCAATATGAATGATGGTTAAATTCAGAACTCCCTTTTGTGAACATGCTTCCTGAAGTGCTTGAACAGCCTAGAAAATGGTTTCATTGCTGTGCTTTAGCTTTTATTCTCTTGCATCTAAACAAACCCTTGTAAGTCCAGTGCCTGTTCTCTTGTCAGTTTATCAAGCTGTATTACCTGAATCAAACTAGAAAAATCAAGGGAAAGTTCAATTTTTCAGGCTTCATTAGCAGGTGAGAAGAAAGAGGGGGGGGAAAAACCCAGCCAGCAGGTTAGAATCTAATTAGGAACAGTGCTAAGGGATTGCTGTTTGAAGCTTATGGGGTAGTTTAAAGCTTTTTATTGGCACTATAAAAGTTTGTGTCCTGGCAAGCCTTCCAAAAAAAGGGAAACAAATCCCTGGGTAACTGTGAGCCAGGTTGCTGTCAGC
>NW_009940327.1:219473-226259 GCF_000696875.1 Nestor notabilis | reverse complement strand
GGTGGGGGGGGGGTCCTGGCTGCAAGGATTCTAAAGCTGCCCAGCAACACTTGTTAAGTCCTGTATTTCATTTAGTCTTTTAAGAGATTTCTGGGGGAGGGATTGGTCAGGATTGTGCTTCTGCAGTAAAAGTGCTCAGACAATATATTCTAGCTCAAGCTAGAGGGCTGCACTGTTTGTGACAGTAGAAGATAAGGAGCTCTTAGGATGTTAGAGCAACATGTACAAGAAATGCCAACTGGGAAGCTTTTGTATTTGCAACAGATAATAAAAAGAAATGGCTGGCTGTGGTAGGAATGTTCCTGATGGAGCAAAGTCTGAGCTGCAGGAATAGTTATACCTTCATCTTTTCTTTTGGTGAACTTCCACCAACAGATGTCACTTCTCCTAATTCAGCACTTTCTCTTAACCTAATCTACCACTAGGCATCCTAAACTTGACATGCTGTGCAAAAGCATGTCCCTCTCCTGTTGGTGCTGTGTGCTTCCGACAGAGCATACCAGCAACTGAGAATCAAGGAACAGGCAAACCAAACTGTTGTAACTTCCTTTACAGAAAATGCAATTATATAGAGAGAGAATGTGGAAGTTTCTTATGGGAAAATAGATTTGTGTGATGCAACTTCATACTAACTGTAGGCTTATGGCTAGAAGAAAGAGACTATTAGAAACAAACTGTTTGAAATCCACTGCACTTTGTTGTCCCTTCTCTGCACAGTTGCTTGTAGATGCACTGCAGCCCTGATGACTTTGCCTAATGTGCTGTCCACACCTGCTGCTATCATGCTCCTTCTGGTGATTCTGCACTTGTTCATTCTCCAATTATACTTTTATGCTTCTGTTATGGATTTCTCCAAATATGTGCTGTACAGAACTGAGTGCCCAATTCAGCTTCCAGCTAGAGCATTTGTGCTTTTCCAAAGATTCTCTCCAGTATCCACACTCCCACTCCTAAAATTCCTGCAGCCTCTTTGGCCTATACTTCCTGCATGGGAGGTACCATAAGCATGGGGCTGTGAGAGGGTTAATGAACCCAGGCAAAGTTAACAAGGGATGGGCAATAAATGGATCCAACTGTGTATAATTAACTGTAATCCTGTGAAGTAAATGACTTTTATTGGCAAGCATGTCATAACTTCATTACAAGTCCTATTTACAGCCCTCTCACATGGAATGAGCACTTGTGGAGTCTGCAATTTAATGAGTGCTCATTTTCACCTTGTTCCAATTATTTCCCACCCACCCCTCCCTCTGTGTGGGGACTATGGAGATGAAATACAATGGGAGTGTAATTAAGGCTGGCACAGATTCTTTCAGGAAATGTTGTTCTATTCCAGAACAATCATTTCTATTGCTTACTACTAATAATACCTTAATGCTTAAAATACATAATTTTCTTTGGTCCCTAGAGCATTATTTAAATAACAGTTATTAAAGGAGGACTCCGTGGGAAAGATTTCCCAAGGCCTGAACCCCTAATAGCTGGGCACCTGAGCTGCTGTGGCTAATGAGGCATGGTGACCTGACCACTGCAGTGTACACAAAGGGAAATTAGTATCACTTAAAAGAGGAAATTTGCAATTTAGCTTAATTACACCTCTGTGTTGTGAGGACTAGTGGAAAGCTCCTGCACTGGCCACAGAAAGGGCCTTTTCTCTTTCCAGAGGGAATAGCTCTCCCTAGCCTGGTGTTGCCTCCTGTCATCCTACTGTTGGCTCATGTTAGGCAGTGAAAATGAGTTGCGAGTTGGGAAGTTCTTGAAGCCTTGTGCTTGTATATATACCAGGGAGGCACTTATAGGAAGATAGCTACCACAGCGGGAAGTCCAGGTTAATTTTTAATTCCAATCAAGGGTTGCACAAGATGGGAGATGGGTTTGAAGGAGAGGTGGCCGGACGTAGGCTCCATGGTAGACATTGAAGTCTCTAGCATTTAAAAGCAGGTTTGCAACAAGCTATATCAATCTGGGACATGACTCAAGCACTTTCTTAATTTACCAACTTACTGTTCACTTTAATATTAGAACAAATGGGACTTCTTGCCAGGCTCTTAGTAAAATCATGTTCTTTAGACCAGGTCCTGATTTTTTTTTTTTCTTTTGTCTAGACATTTTTCCATACACACTAAGTTTAAGGATATTTTTTTCCAGCACCAGCTATCTTGTCACAGTTCTTGACTGACACACATCAAACTTAATAGCCCTGGATAATGCCATATGTGCCCTCAGTACTGCTGAGTGGAAGTTTGTGGTCAGGTTTTCTGTAGACTTTACCCACTGCAGGCATTACCCTGCAACTGTAGGGGCTCATTACAAGCTTCAAAGTGGAGACAAAATGCTGCCTGTTGTCATACCAAGCTGTCTTTGGTAAGAAGGGGGATGTACTTGCCTGACAGATATGCTAACAGTTAATATCCCTTGGGATCTGCTCAAAGGTTTGGAATGAAATAAGGGTTATGGGAGATTAATTACAGGGCACTGTAGAAGTGACACGGTTAGGACCACTTGATAAATACAATGCATCTCATGGAAGAGTGTGACAGTGGTGCAGTTGTTCTCACCAAACACATGTTATACTTGCTACTAAGAAAATGAATTAGAAATTCAAGATCAGGGACTAGATCCTTTGCAGGTATAAATCAGCTGAGCAATTGCAACTGATAGCTAAGAATTTGAACTGGGTGTTCATGAATGTCCCTTTATAAACAAAAGGAAACCTGATAAAACTGCTAGCATGGTTTGGTTTTAGCTAGTTACCTAGGTGTGGGTCTAAATGAGATACTGGTGAGACAGCAGAGTGGCACCACTCACCTGCTTGGGGAGCACTGACTGTGCCCCTCAAAGAAAACCACCTTCATGCCATGCAGCCTCTTCTTTCCTCCCACTTAAGGGGACAGTGGTGAGGCTAATTATTTTTATATGAAAAGCCTAATTAGGCAAGCTGTGTCTGTAGGTGCTGACAGCAGTTGTAACTGACCAATGAAGACTTAACAAGGTGTAGTAAAATAGAGTACCTGCTCTAGCAGAAAGAGTACCCTAGCTTGATTACTCAGCTCTTGCCTCATCTTAATACTTGCCGTTTCCCAGTCTACAAGCTATTAGCTGTTTATGTGACTTTTAGACTAATAAAAAGCTGCTGTATCAAAGCAAAAAGATCAGATAGGTCATGTTCAGATTTTAACAGCTTATCTGAGAAAGTGATAGCTCTGTAAAGTCCTTAAGGATGGGAGGGCTGTCCTAAAACACTGTCAGTGTAGATTATCATCTGTGTAAGTGATGCTCCAATACTTCTAATGAGGTATTCCTTCAGAGCCAAGTGACACCTCTCTACATCTGTGGTCTACATCTTGTAATCCAGATAGCCAGGATAACTGCTTACCCTATCTTGGCAGCCTGTGCTTTGGCTTTACAATAGGTAGATAGCACTTGCCCAGCTGTGACAGCATAGTCAGCTGCCATTGTATTCATCTGGCTTTGTGTGGTGGTTTCTGCAATCTATAGAGCTCTATGCTGGCTGTGGCTCTCCTTGTGCTAGCTTTTGCACTAGTGAAACCAGGTTGTGGTTGTCCTTCCACAGTGCCATCAAAGCAGTGTGTGTGTAGCACAAATTATTTGCTTGGGATTATACAAAAAGTCTGAGGAAGAGCAGGAAACAAAACTCCCAGGTGGTTTTTTGGCTGGTGGTTTTTCTGCAGAAGGCTTTGGCTTCTCCCATTTATTTCTGTATGTGAATCAATGTCGTGAGCTGAGCTATGTGGAGCTCCTATCCAACTTTGAACAGAATTATCAAGGTAGCCTTTAACACAGCAAAAATAATTCATAATGACAAATCAAAGATGTACTTTCTAAGAAGTATAGGCTGAAATCTGACTCTTCTGGGGAGATTGGCTTCAAACGCAGCACAGGACAACACTTAGAGAATGCAGTTTCCATGGTGGGTCAAGAAAGTGGGTCCCAGGAAGTCCTAGCATGACAGAGTATATATATTGCTATGCTCTACCACTGGGGAATATTTTCCCATTCACTTGCCTTCAGAAGACTGTACAGTAACTACTAAGTCTTATTTTGTAATTAAGATACCCTCCTGCTTCATGAATAACATTGATAATTGTGTGATACAGTAATTGAAGATAGCAATGATTAATTCTGGTGATAAAATTTGTCCTTGGCACAATTGATTTCACTGCCAGAAATGTACAAACTTCCCAGTGGAAATACTTTCACATAATTATTGCTATTAGTTTAAGCTTGGAGGAGGAAGGAAATGGAAAAGAAATCAATTAGTTTGTATTTATCACTAATCTGGTATGATCACTTTAATACAGAGGAGTTATGACTCAAGGCATGGCTTTTCTAACTCATGAGCTATTGGAAAAACTTACAGAAACTGTAAGGGTTGCAGCAGCTGGAGATCAGGAGAGATGATTACAGCTATTGAGCTGTTGGGAGCTTTTCTTTCTAATGCCTCTCTGTTCTTAAATCAGCCATGAATGAGGGTGGTGCCAGCAGCCTGGTCATTTGAGTTCCTTGTTTGTCCCTCACTGAGCTTCAGCAGTTATTGTACTTTTATGCTGGTTCATGCACTTGCTTTAGGCATCCCGAGGAGGGGTGATTTTTGGAAAGCCTTTGAACTCGGAGCCCTGATTTTTATTATTCAGACAGTGAAAGTTAAATAGTTGAAATTACTGTGTGCTGGTTTATAAAGGTTTAGAAATGGGCTCCTGCTGCAGGAGTTAAACTTATTTGGAGAGTTCAAATTAATTCCATTTGAGTAGAATGACTCTGAAAATGAAAGGAAATCACTCTTGCTGCTCATATTCTTGGAGCATCTCATGCTCATGCATTGTTCTATCCTGGTAGCATGGGGTTAGAGACGAAGGTAGCACAGAGTATTCTTGTTCACTCTCAAGCTTCATGGGACAAGCTGATCAAAGCTTTCTCCCATGAATTTTCCTTGCAACTTTCCAAAGTTACTCATTGAAATTAGTTAACTTGTGTCTGTGTCTTCACTTGAGCTGTTACTGTTGTTACAGATGGTGTGAGTTTGCAGATACATGTAATCCAAGTCTATCATGTTACACTTGGGCTAATCAAAAAGAAATTTAAAGGCCCCACCCTGGGATTCTCCTGGTTGATGTCACCAACTTATCTTGGGTTTTTTTAGTTTTGATTTGCCCATATGAAAACTCATCTCACTTGTGGCTGTTTCTGGGATACTGACAATTTGGTAACATAAACTATGCCTTTCTGCTGCTTTTTCCTTTTTAGATTAATTTATGGCTTGGAAGGGGATGAAAGGTTGCCTGAGGGAGATAAGAGTAATTCCCAAGGGTACAATAGACCAGTCTGGTACAAAACATCAGTAGTAAATCTGTCTGTTCTTCTCAAACTGGTATTTTTGCTTTTTTCACCTACCTTGGGAATTGTAAGGAAATGCCTCTAACTGATGTGCTGCTTGGATATTGGCAGATGCAGAAAATTAGCAGTTCATTTTGCTAATGATCTAAGATTTCTATAGTACCAGAGCCATCACATAGAAACTCCTTTCCCTGCACCCACCCTCCCCACTCCGTAAGAGTGGGGGAAGTCTGATAGTCTGTGTCTAATTGGGGAAAGAAATTGTAGCAGCCAAAGCTCTAGCAGTGCATGAACTCCAGATTGTAGCAGACAGCAACTGTGTGCTGCTGGGGCAGGTATTAAGCTGATAAATCATGGATGAATATTCTGTGAGCAGGCTTTTTAAAGAGGTGTCAGGAGTAGGAAGCACACTGGTAGAAAAAGGAGTTTTGCTGTGATGGCTACTGAAGGAAGTATTTATTAAGAGCTGTATTCAGTGCTGGGGAGACACAAGTGCCTTTGTTGTAGCATGGGCTGCAGTGCAGCTGACAAAGGCCTGAGGAGAGATCTGGTTTTCCCTTGGATAGTGAGGAAGGAACTGTATCTCTGAAATTTTTACTTATGAAGTAAAAACCAATTTTCCAGAAACTGAAACCAGAGAAGAGTTTTCCCATTGTTGCATGCCCTGCAGAAAACTTCCAGACGTATGGAGATGTTGAGCTGGGGCTTGGGAGGTACAGTGCTCTAGATGGCTTTTTGAGCAGATGAGTGTGTGATCCACTGGCAACAGGCTCTAGACATGTGAACATTACCCACTGCTTCAGAGCAGAGTACAATTGTTTGTGCTGCTAGGGAAGTTCCTCTGAGATAATCCTCAAAGTACAAGAGAGCAGAAGTTAGCTGTGACCTGTGAAATGGCTGAATAGTAGTAAGTACCATATGTATCTGGACTATCTTGCAGATATTAAAAAGAGTACTGGCTGTGTCCACAGGGAAGAATTTCACATTATGCATCTAGCTTTAAACTAAATGTGTTACTAGTATTATTACATGCTTAAGACCATTGTGTATTAGTACATGTACCTGAGGCTACTGCTGTATTTTTTCTTGAGTGAGTTTTGCTAGTAATCCTTTTAACTACAAGAACATTAAACTGAATCCAATTATTTACTGAGTTGGTGAAATGAGCCCTCTATCCACTTGGTAGTAAAAGAGCCTATAAGGGGTACAGGTTATTGGCCCTGTCAGAATTTCTTTCCAGAATGCAAATCTGTGGCTGGTTTTACACACAGATCCTATGGCTAATCAATGTTTTGTGGGCAATAAGCCAGTGCTAGGGCCAAACTGAGCAGTGGGAAAAGCAAAGAATGTATGAACTTGATGCTCAGAAGTTCCGTTGTCAGCGTAAAGACTTGGGGTACAAATATTTCAGACCTTTACTACATTAATGTC